>NW_016690505.1:0-180779 GCF_001604755.1 Lepidothrix coronata | reverse complement strand
CTCTTTCTCTAATCTAGCCAGCAGTGTGCCCACCTTCCCATGCAACATGACTATAATTATAAGCTGTGACCTATCAAAGCAGGACCTGGAAATTTTCATCTTATTGCTCTGCAAACATACGTGGAAGGCTGCAAAACTATTAAGCGTTGGCTCTTCTCATCTAACCACATTGTTCTTTAGGACCATGATTCTGTACATAATGAGAGTGCTAGGGCTTCCAGTGAGTAAGGCTTGATAGTATCACACGACTGGATAAGAAATGTAATGAACATGTCCAACACCTCAACCAAGTTTACTGTCTCTTGGTGTCTAATGGAAATTCCTTGCAGTTGCCTCCACTTTAAATGATGATACCACACAAGGCTCTCTTTCCAATTAATGAAAAGTCTTGAAATGTAAGAACATACTTAAAGAGTCCTTTTTTTTTCAGTTTAGTCACTTATTTGTGCTCAAGGGTCTGTTTCTCATTCTTTCTTTCTCCCACATGTTGATAAACTCCATGCTGAAAAAATGAAGGGGTTGAACACAAACAAGGCCTGAAAGTGTGGATTTCAGCTTTGACATTTACTACATTGCAATGGATGTCTCCCCTGACCACTCCAGCAGAGCACCAGTGTCCTGCTGTAAAGGTGTATAAACCCAGGTAAAGATAGGATTGCCCTCAATCTAAAATACTGAAGTATTTTATAAACGTGGTATTTGACCTTGTTAGAGATGGCAGGTTATTGATACTTAGAGGGGCACCACAGCTAGAGGCATAATGGAACTTGTTGGGTGTTGTGGGAAATACAGTCTATGGCCCCAGGCTTCCACATAACCTTGAAAGACAGAGAACAGTTATTAGCTTTGAAGATTTTATAACTTGCCTCCAAGGAAAAGAGTCTTGTTTTGCTAGATAGGAGCTTTGAAGATTTGAAAAAAACCCCAAAAACACAACCCTCAAAGCAAACAGACCCCTCCCCAAACCAAAGCAACACACCCCACCCACTTTTAAAGGCTCCCTTTCTGAAACATTAATGTGCTCATGAACCAAACATTAGCAGACCTGGAAGAAAGATACAGAATCTACTGAAAATTTAGATCAGACAGGAAAAAAATGGTCAGGTATGTGAAACTAGATTTAGGGGTTTCAGTCTCATTTTTGTCCAGAAAACCTTTAATAAAATATTCTGCCTAAGTTAGCAATCATCTTCCCATTGTCTCCATAGGAAAAAAGACACAAAGACAAGCCTTGAGCACAGATCAGTTCAGTTGGTGCAATAAGCAGAGGGCAGCAGCCCATGCCAGCATGGAAAAACCATGGGGAGAAGCAAGGGCTGAGCAGAAGGTGCTCGCAGAGGTCATCAGAGGTAACTGATTAGCTCAGAAGCAACCAGGAAAGGAAGAGCTATTCTTATGTCCATTCAATATTCGGTAGTATCAGATGAAAAGCCAAGACAGCTGGTGTCCTACGTGATGCTCATTATTCACAAGTTTTCACAGGCATATTTTCCATTCCACATCCAAGGTTTAAAGAGAGTATAAAACAGTATCTTCATCAGAGATCTCTGCAGAACCCCTCTCAGTTCTCATCTCATCGCTTTGTCTGTGAAATGCTGAGAGCAGTGTTCCCACAAAGTTTTCACTCAGGTTACAGTAGTAGCATTTTTACCATGTTGTTACTATGTCACAATAGCACAAATCTTAATGAAGTCAAGATAAATGACATCTACCACCTCTCTCATACGTGTAATATCTACACCCTTGTACAGAAAGACATCAGAATGATTAGAGTCTATACTGATTTTTTTACATCTCATCTCTTTGCTTGATAATTTTGTTCCAGGACTTTTTTTTTATTTTAACCATGGGTCCAAAAATTCCTCAGCTACCAACTTTTTAAAACCAGAATCCAAGTGTACACTTATAAATGCAAATTGCCAAAGGTAACTCCTAAAATTGCCTAGGGTCTTTACATATTCTGGAAGGCCCAATCTCTTTAACAACCTCTAATCAACTGAAGCATTCCCTGCTCCTTTCTGTCCCAGCTGTAGCTTGCACTCTGATAGATTGTTGCTAGCATTACAGTTGACTTCTTTATTGAGGGCTGATCCCACCAAGGATGAAACACCCCTGCCTTTCCAGCTGCTACACTGAAGATTCCTCCTGGTGAAGGGTGGATCAATTTGCTCCCCTGTTTTATCCTTCCTTTGAACATACTCCTTGTTTTTTGATATCTGTATGGCACACACCACTGTTTCTCATTTGATTGGCTGATCTTTTGATTTTGACTCTGTATCCTTGTGCTAGTTACACTTACCAAACTCCTCTAGGTTGTTTTTGTTTGTTTGTTTGTTTGTTTGTTTTTTAAACCACTGTTGAAGATTTCATGGTTTACTTAAGTTGGGCTCTTATCTCACTTGTATTTTATTTCACTTCTAAGTATTTTGCAGTAGTGCCTTTATTACAGCTTTTATAAGGAATTGCCTTTTTGCTTTTGCCTACTTCCCATGAGCTCCAAGTTCTCACCTCTCATTGCTTCAGTTCTGTTGTGACTCTATTTGAAAATTAATGGAATTAATGATGATTTTATGAAGTGAAACTTGACCCACTTTCTCTGGATGGGTTGGGAAACCAGTAAGAGTGAATGACCAGTTGTGTGGCATTTCTTCTTAGCAAGGTGGCTTCTTTACTTCATATGACTTTCCTGTTTCTTAACAAACTAGTCATGCAATGTGAATGATAGGTGTCTGCTAAAGCTCCTTCCACTCTCTCAGTTCCCTCTTGTGATTGAAATTTCAGTTGAAATGCAGTTTCCCTAAGCCAGTATTCAGCTGTAGTGGTGCTAGTATGAAACATGAACATTGGGAAACAGCCTGACTACGGATCTATAGAAATATAAATCAAAATATGGTTGGCTTGTTCTTATTAAAAGCAACAATCAGCTTATTTTTGTTTCTAAGTCAATAGCAGTACAAAAAATGAAGTGCATAACCTTAAGACAGTATCTTTGAAATTATGTACAAATATCACAGAGATTCCCCACCACGGTATTTTCTATTTTAGAAAGAAAGATATGATTCTAAAGTGGGTATTTTCTGCCAGACATCAGCAGATTTCCACAGTGAACTCTGAAATCCTTAAAAAGGAGGGGAAAAAAAGAAAGAAAAAATATAATGGAACAGCTAATAAGCCTTTTAAGATAGCAACATAAAAAATGCTGCCTATCACAATACTATGGCAAAAAATCCATATTTTTAAACCAGTTATCAATGAATAATGCTCTCATCTCTCAGACTGGAGGCATGTATGAAACTCATACTTGAATATTCTCCAAAGGGATATGTCTAGACATTTGAAATATAGTTTGTTGGCCTCTCTCATCAGCTGAAGCCTAAGCATGATACATCTGTCAATGAACATGGCAGCAAACATTAGCCTGTGTAGTTCATTACTGTTTTTGCTATAATTCATTTAATGACGATCATATATATTTTAATAATCTCAGTGAACTAAATTTAACTTATTCATATTATGTGAAGGAACTGCAACAAATACAAGAAAAAATAGAGATGGCAGAGGAAAGTTTCCAGTCAGCAAATTTTGAAATTAATTTCTTGTACCTTATTTATAATTAATACAAGTAATTTTAGAACAAAACATAAGACAAACTTATTATTAGTTGTTCACTTCGGCTCGCTAGGGTTGTTTTCAAACATTTTACATTTTTTTTGGTTAATTAAAAATAGATGGGCTAAGAAAGAAGATAACTGAACCACTCACATCATTAGCAGTTTACTGAAGAAAAAAGAACCTGAATGAGTAAAGTCTCCCTCAGCTGGAAACCTAGGCCTGTATTTAAATATTACATTTAGTCAATGATAATAAAAGTGGAAAAGTAATTGGACAAAATAACTCAATGAATGGCATAGCTGGAAAGCAATGTTGTTTTCTTAAAAAACCTCTTGCAGGTAAAGTACAGTTACAATGAGACATCCTGAAGCTGGTCTGTAGATTGGATATCAACACGGAAGAAACCCAGAACAGAAAATCTCTCCATCTGAGAGTCAAGACTCTAGGGAGGAAATCATCATAAGCAGAAGAACAAACAGCATGTTATGAATAAGGAAAAAACCATCAGTATAAATCGTATCAAAGGAGAAATGAATAGAGACAAGACGACTTTGTCATCCAGACAGTCGGAAAAATTGGAGAAAGTTCTGAACAATGACAATCCCATGGGGGAAGGAGGGACAGGAGAGAAGGGAAGTGAGTTTAAGATACACTAGCTTTCAGAAGTATCATTAGCTCTTACAAGTTAGTTATTGGCTCTTGAACAATAACTGCTGATGCAAAAGGTGGACTGGGAAGTAATTTGTGGCTTTAGTTTTCAAAAAAAGCTGAGCCGCATCCACTTTTGCCATACTGCTGTGAAGTCTAGCACCTGAGAAAATCAGATAACTGAGTTCAATGTGAAAAACAAGCCTTCACTGCAACATGCAATATCACTCATTTCCTAAAAGAGCCTTCTTTAAATAGAAGGGAATTAATGCTACAGGTGATAGTGTGTGTTGATTTTTAGTCAACCTATTTTGCTCCCTTTTGTCCCTTATTCTGATGCTGAACTGTGCATTTCCAATATTCTCAGTCTCACCAGCTATTTGCCTTATTTGTTTTTTTCTCACTTCTGAAACTCTTCATCTCCTACCAAGAATACATCCTGTTAATTTCCACAAAGCTACTGTGCTGTCTGCATTCAAGCCCCTCATATCAGAATCTATTTCAATAAAACACCTACATAAAAATAGTTTACAATAAATAGTTCTTCTATCAGACAGGTGTCAATGTGCCCCAGGAGAAGCCAGTTAAAGCATGAAGATAACTTAACATGAAAATGTAGCAACTCTCATTTGAATTAATATAATCCAAGTTATACTTCTATGCAACTGAAATAAAGTCTTTGCAGTTAGACCTATTAACCTATGTAATCCAGACAGCCCCATGAATTTTATCTACATAAACTCTGATCTAAAGTACAGTTAAAAGGAGATTCTGTAGAAAGAAACCTGAAAATGTTTAGTGTAAGTCATGTACACTTATTCTGGATGCATATTTGGCTTATTCATTCTTTGCCCTGCCTACCTCCTTCCCTCCTTCTCTGGCTCCCAGCCACTGGAAGCAGTGAAATTGCATCCAGAGAATGCTGTTACAATAATTACTCCTTGCTCCTTCTTTAAAGCAGCAGAGTAATGTGTGTATGCTGCTCCTACCACATTCAAATCAAGGCAGTTAAGTAACTTCCTGTCAACCAGTTTGCCATTTCAAAGGTGTGCAATACAGCAAAAAATCCACCATCCTAGAACAAATAACATAAGAGTGAAAAAGAGTGAAACTTTTGCAAGGGTTACTTTGTCCTGAACTCAAGTACTTTGTTATGGGCTTGACCTAAATTGTGCAGCAAATGAAGAGAGGATTCTGGACATTCTCCAGCAGCTTCAGCTAAATTAAATATGAACATGAATAAGGCCCTGGGGCCCTGCATTCTCTAGGATGCCACAAGCATGGGACTCACAGAGAATCCACCCTTGCTGCAGAACTGTGTTACAGATTTTAATTAATTGAGTTTCCTCTGTTAAGCTTTTCCTATGAAAGCCTCCCACTGTAAAAACACTCCTTAAAAATGTTATGCTGCAGTAATGAAAATAAATCTAGCTGATGAATTTTCAAAAACTTTCTTTGAAAGAACATAATATCAAAAACTACAATCACTCATTCCAGATACATGGCTCATGAACTCAAAACCATCACATCCAAGTACTGCATGTTCTCATCTTTCCTAACTGCCATATGCTGCTCAGCCATTTAATTTTATACGCACTCTCATGGCTCCAGGCTTCACGGGCAGATGGCTGTTTGCCACCTAATCAAATTCATACATCAAACACATCCCAAGTAAGGTTCTTTGTAGAACTGTATCCTCCTTTAATTTGTCTCATTTTCTTGAGCATTTGAACATCAGTACAAATTTGTACTATCAAAAGGTTCATAATTTTCTGATATAAGACACTCATTCTTCAAGTAAGCAAACATAGTACAATCAGTTCTATCCCACTCTAAAAATACAGTTCAGTGCCTTAGAACTTCACAGCATAGTTACAGAGTTCCCTTTTGGTTCTATTTTAGGTCTCTCCTTCTTCCATAGCCACATCTGTTCTTTGAGCAGAACATATCTACATGCTCTGCCTCCATATACACAGTTAAAATAATGCATCTTTACTCTTGCAACCAAGCGACATGTTTTGCTGTACTGCACTGAGCTTGCTGCAGCATCTAAATTTGGGTGCCTTCTAATTCTCTTTGACTGCACATTGATAAAACTGAATTTTCATGGATTAGCTCATCTTAATGTAGGCTTGTGGCTGTTGCATTTGATGAACTTAAAACCTCAGAGTTGCTTTTGATTCTCTGGAGCATCCTGTTCATCAGACAGAAAACTTCTTATATTAGTAACTGTGGTATTTCTTCAAGCCACTGTGACCTACATTGCCTCAGTGGGTTGGTTAAATGTTTCACACCCTTTTATCACATTCTGCTGCCACAAGTTCTGTAACTCTCTGCCTGCTGTATTACTTATCACATCCATTAAATACATGCATAAACACACACCTTGTCTGTCTGAATGCACAGCAGGGTCATGGTTAGCCTGACAGTGATGGAGGGTTGCTTCTCAAACCTGTACAGTTCTTCAACTGAAAAAATATTGCTTTCTTTTACATGGAGAGTCTCAGCTTATTCCTTCTAGGATATGTTTTACAGATACCAGGATAGATATGAAAAACAAGGTCATGTATGTTAAAAGTGACTAAACCCTCCATTTTACACCTTTTTCTCTAAAGAAGGAACAGTGTAGTAATTTTTAATGTTACCTTCAACAGCTACAGAAAATAAACCCTCAGCCTTTTAAGACCCGTAAGATAAACAAAGCTGCTGAGTAAAGGACATCTAAAAATGGGTTTGTAATTTATACTAAAAAGAAGCAATATCCAATATTGCTATTTTAAGATAGCACATTTGGAAGAATATTATTTGAAATATTTTTATAGAAGAGCAATGATGGAATAGTGACAGAATATATCATCGTATTGACACTGCAGATGCAAAATAGAATAGAAACGCTTATAGTAGCACTTCATAAATGCCATTTTAAAATATCACATTTTACATCTAGCTTTTCTAAGCAATTTAATATTTTTTGCCTCAGAAGACTACAGCTAGACAGCCTGCACAGCTCACCTTCCCATGCTACAGTAAGTCATCACTGCAGACTAAAGGGCTATCCCAGAGAACACAGTGACCCAGAAGCCAAAGTGTTTACAATTTGTTCCAGACATCATATATTTAGCTACACACAGTTCTTTGTATTTACAGTCCCTTCTATTGCTCTGTTGAGAGTAGTAACCTGAATATGCCGAGAACATAGTGGGAGCCTGTTAAACATGGACTAAAATTACTCCTGTGTCTCATAGCTGCAATGGTTTTAACAAGTGCTGCACAGGCACAGTGTGAGTAATACCATTTATATTCAGTTAAGCTAATCGTCCTTATCTCACTTCCATAGCCCCTTCTTCCACAAGGACAGATAAAAGGCATCTCCTAGTGGCTTTTGAGACACTACTCTGTTAGCCATTTCAACAGACAAGAGGTCCTATGACCCATAACACATTTTGACAATTTTCAACCTGTTTGGAAACTACAAAAGATAAAATCTATTAAGTGGATGTTTGCAGAAAGATCCAAATTTTTGACATTATTAAAAAAAAAATCTGCTACTTATCAGAGCCATAATATCTATACTCTAAAACTAGCAGTCAGCTTGCTAACCTAAGTTCTCAAAGTACTAAAAATAACCCCAAACCAACACACCTCCTGCACACGGCCCCCTCAGAAGACAATCCTATGGTTTTTCTAACAGCAACAATAAAGGGTTCTACAAGGTGATTTTTATTCTTCTCTCTTTTGATAACAAGACTAGAGTCTCACCTCGTCTGGCCCAGAGCCATACAACCACCAAAGCTGCTTTTTCTTTCTGGAGTTGGTGCTTTATGATACCACTGACAAAAGCACCACTCTGTTGCTGAAGCTTTGCAAAATAATTGCACCCTATTGGCCTGACCTAAATCAGGAGCCTAGTTAACACTCCCCCTTGCTCCTCAGCGCTGATGGGACTCTGATGGCAACCTGAAGCCGTGCTGCTTAGAGTAGGTGATGGTGGACATGAATAGGAGCAAACCTCTCCAGGTTCAAAGATCAGAAAGAGACTTCATTGACAAATTCTGGCCTTTTTTTTCAGGATGAGGCAGCTGCATCAGGGGCTGCTGCAGAAACAATTTTGGATTTAAGTAAGCAGAACAGGTACTCACACTAACTGCTCTAACTGTCTAACTAACTAATGCTAGTGCTCTGAATTCCTCACCTAGAAATGCTTTGTTATCTTGCCAACAAAGAATAGAAATTTAAAATTATTCAGAAGATCAAGTACAAAAATCTGACTCCTCCCAAGTCCCTCTAGATCATGATTTAGGCATTAGGTGTATTCTTCTTTACCCTGACTCTAAGGAAAAAACTATAAGCACTGCTAAACAATAGAAGTTCAGAGTTAAGAAAACTGTTACAGCAAGATGACTTAAGGGAAGGAATTCCAGATGTCAATTATGCACAGAAGCAGGCTCATTTTTACTTTTCTCTTCCAATGTCACCTACCTCAACTGTTTATGCTTGGTACAAAAGAGCATGGAGGAACAACACTGGGTCAGTTGTAAAAGTCTGGACTGAGCTACTGCTTCATGCTGACAAGAGCAAATCCTACTGGGAAAGCAGTGAGGCAGAAGCAGGAGACTAGAAAAATATATCAACATGCTTCAGCTACTGCAGCTCTTGAAAAAGTACTTTATTAGGTCAGAACAAGGGTCAGTTTTGAGTTTTATGCTTTCTGACAAGACACCAGTAGCAAATATGAAACAGTAAAGTGTGTAAGAACAATACATTCCGAGACTGTTAATATCTCTGTATATTTTAACTGTTAGAGGTAGCCAGCAACTGAGGATATTTCTGAGTGGAGACTTTATTTAAACTAACATTTGAAAATCTGTTTCACATATAAGCCTAATCCTTTTGACTGCATGACCCTGAAGTCTCCTAGCAGTGAGTTCCACTACTACATTACATAGTGTAATGAAATACAAGTTTGAAACTTGCTGCCTAATCACTTCATTGAAATCTTAACTCTTACAAGCTATCAAATATTCCCAAACCAAAGTCATGGACAATGTCAAACTGGTCCTCTGTCACATTTTAGTTTTCTATCTTTTTCAAAAAACAGCATTGAATATGGTACTTGAAAAGAAGACAAACCCCAATTTTAAGTAGTGGTCTAATATTTTTGTTTGTTTTGCTTTCTTTTTTTTTTGACTGTCACTGCGTCCTAACCTAGCATTTGCAGAGAAGCATGCTGGCAGCAAGACCTTCTTCCTTAGCAGAGTTTAGAACTCCTCAGGCTTTATTATTACATACACGATGTAGACTGATTTGCATTTACTATCACTAAGTTACGCCTGGCACTTTAGCACTCTGCTATTCAGTATCAAGAGATCTTCCAAAATTCAGTAAAGGAAGCTTCAGATTTAATATATAGTACTTTCAGCAAAAAGTCAGTCTTAAAAACATTCCTTTGATTACTGAGTCCAAGACCTTCCTATGTTTAGGACTCAATATTCCTCCTTATTCCGATGGCTTGAGTAGCTTGCAGAGAAAAAAACTTTTATTACCTTATTCTTGTTTCTGAATCCTTGTGTTTATGGAGCAATACAAGCACAAGAATGACCTTCGGAACGAGACTATACACTAGCTTTGATGGGGGTGTGTGTGTGTTTCTTTGCTTTGCATCTTATGTATTTGAATGTAAATTGGTATTAAAAATAGATAATGGAATATTTGGAAGAAAATTAAGTCTTGATGGTTAAACAGTAAGAACTGTAAGAAGAGTAAGAAATCAAGTGTCTGTGGTTTTGGGAATGATCACTGATACAGGAGAACATGACTAGAACCCTAGAGATGTAAGTATGGAGACCCTATTTAAAAGGTCTTGACAGCTTTATTTGCAAAAGAGGTGCTGACACACTTTGCTTACAGACCACGATGGTTCCAAGTATACATGAAAGCTAATTTTTAAGCATGTAGGAAACTTTGTGCCTTTTAGATTTTGCCAACAGGTTCAGATGGCTGTGAACATAGAACTGCAACCCAGGTTAGATACAAGTATATTCAAAACGCCATGGATAATCATAATTACCATGTTAGGCACCCAAACTGCAGTCAGGAAAAACAGTGCTGATGCAACAGTAATTTCTCATCTACTGTATGAGAAGTTAGAAGACTAGTACAACGCTTAAAGCTGAAATTCAACCCTATGAAGAGGAAATAGTGCAAGATTCACATTCCACTAAAGTACTGTTAAAGCCTCCTGCTTCCAAGCAGGCAATAAACAGACCAATACATAAAGAATCAGTGTTGCTAACAGTCGTCCTAAGAGGAATCCTCTTGGGAAAAAAGCTGTGGGAAATTCTCTTAGGAAAGATTTCACTCCCAGGGTTTGGGTCTAGATACTAACTGTAAGTAGTATTCTCATAGATACTCTTCTGGATTTAAGTGTAGGAACACACCATTTCCTTAAGAAGCTGCCTTGAAAGGTGAAGTTTTGAGAACAGGTATAAAAAGACAGGAGGGTGAGAGGACAGAATAAAAATACAACATGATTTTCAGTGTCTCCAACACCAAAACAAATCTATATTACAGATCACTTTGTAGCAATTTACAAAAGGTACACTACATATATTATATATACATATAGAATAGTATTATTTCAATCGCTAAGTTCTTCCTCATCACTGAAATAAGCACTTTTCTTAATCCGCGGACGTTTTGAATCATCTGAAATTGAAGATTCCCCTGCAGTCTGTGTCCATCGCTGTTGTTCTTCCTCAATTTTGGCTTGCTACAATGAAAGAAGGAAAAGTATTAGCTAGGACTAAGAACAACTAAGATGCATTACAAATAATAATGCTAATTATTCATATGCATTGAATCATTAAATAAGTTAGAGAATTGCAAGGGTTTATCTCCATTTCCAGTAAACTGTGCGATAAATGCACTAGGAAACATTCCTGAAAGTATTTCTCACACACAAACAGTCTTCTACACCATTGCAGGCCACATAGACTATCCTGTATTTTCAAAAAGTGGAATTTTGCCCATGGCAAAAAAACTATAGAGCAGCTAAGATCTGAAGCAAAGAATGCCTCACGTTTTAAACTGATGTTATTGAATCAGCTTTGTTCCACTAACAAGTCTTCTAACAGTTGTCTTTTGCAATCATTCATTCACATAATGAATGCCTTTGGGGATACTGAAGGTTATTCAGCTAAAGATTTAAATAGAAGCTTCCTGTTTTTACCAGATAAACTTTTTGGATGGTGAGAGATATGGGAATGTTTCTTGGCTTCATAGGTTTTATTTTCAATTGTGGAGTTTTTGGGGAAAGGGGGAATAATTGTGCATATTTGAATTATTTTTTTGGACTATATAATGTAAAAATTCTGCACTCATTACAGTCAGATTCAGAACAAAGTTGTGCTAATAACTCTTGAGGGTTTTTTTGGGGACAGGCACACAGCGGACGGGGAGCAAAGAAATTTGAATAACAGGTCAGGCTTGCTCTGCGTAGTGAAGCAGAAGTGTGTAAACAAGTAATAAAGGCAGTAATACAGATGTCAGACAATCTATCTACATAACAGAATATGCACTCAGTACGTTTTGAGAGATGAGTCTACTAGAGACTGCGATGGACTGTACTAGGCAAAGGAAGTACCCCAGAAATACATGTTGTTCAAGGATAGTCCAGTGAGGGCAGAGGACGTGTCCAGTCATTCATACATAACTGTGTTTCCCCATCTGCTCAGTTAACAAAGAAAAGAGGGATTTGTGAATAAAAATCTAGCAGGGCAGTGCAGCAGAGATGACAAAAAACTAAGCAGCAAAGGAGCTTGAAGGAAATAAAAAGCTGCAACACATAATACAAAATAAATACACATAAACCAGCAATAATGAAAGTGCAAAAACCCCAAACAAAATCCCACTGAACATGACTGCAATGTGAAGATGTAACTACAGTTACCAACTGCTGCTGCCAAACGAGAGCCCCCCAAGTGCTACAGAGCAGACAGACCTATGCACGTATCTCAGAGCTTTTGAAGAGCACCTGAAGAAGGAAGTAGACTTGCATTTAAAAAATAATAATAAATATGCAATGCTTCAATTTTGTACCTGAAAAGCTATGGCTTGGCTGAGGCTATCCAGAGCAGGGTCTTCTCCTTCCTCTTCACTTTCTCCTTCCTCCTCACTTCATTGTGCAGAGAGAAAAAGAAAAAAAGTTCTTTAATTTAAGTGTTTGGTATGAAAAAACTTCCTAAAAGCAGTAGGAACATGTAAGTAAATATACATACATTTCTTCTGGCTCAACTATTTTCTTTTTCTTCTTCTTTTCTTTTTTCTTCGGTGGCTCCCGCTCTCCTAGCATATTCTTAGGACAAGCATAACTTAAGTGTCCTGCTTCCTTGGAGAAAAAGAAATATTGCTTAACACAAACCATTACAAACAACTATATGTTAAAACATATCATGAGGGAAGTTAATGTAAGACAGTTCATGGAGAAAAAAATGGAAGCAATTAGTAAGATAAATGGAATGCTGAATTAGCACACAGAAGATAAACTCCCCTCTATAAACTTGCCATGGAAATTAAGAGATTGGTGGTGATATGCACGTTTAACTGCATACTAAGAACAAGCCATGAACACAAAAGATTTCTTTGGCTGCTGCAATAGCTGAATATACTACATACAGTTTATATTCAAGATAGAAATCTCAGAATTAACAAGTTAAGACACAGAAGTGAGACAACATTTCTGCTGTTATGAATATAAATCAAGTTTGTATTGGACATTAAATACCATCTGAATCTCAATGTCCTACATCATTACATTCAGGAAAAGTCAGAAATTGCCTAAAACTTAAAACTCACTGCTAGATAAAACAGTTGTTTCCACTGCTTATTTTACTGCCAACTATGTTGTGAACTTCTAAAGATATAGCAAAAGCAGTCATTTTGAAGCAAAGATTAGGAGATTTTCATTCGCAAGCAGCA
The DNA here is from genome assembly GCF_001604755.1 of Lepidothrix coronata. Taxonomy (NCBI): domain Eukaryota; kingdom Metazoa; phylum Chordata; class Aves; order Passeriformes; family Pipridae; genus Lepidothrix; species Lepidothrix coronata. Next base: position 167,543 of record NW_016690505.1, on the reverse strand, counting down.
TTACACTGACACTCAGATTTGTCTGCTCATCAGCATGTTAAGTATCCATAACACACACGTATTTTTTCCCCCACCCCCAGAATCTTGAATAAAAGACAGAAGGGGTACTATCATTCCTGAAAATGATACAACGTGCTATGCAAGTTGATAATATCGACCAAAAAAAATTTAACAGCAAAGGCAGGATTAGCAATGGCCAAACTGAAGACATCAGCTAAGATTCTGTGCTTGTTTTGGCTGGGATAGTTGATGTTCTTCACAGTAGCTGGTATGGGGCTAGCTATAGTTTTGAATTTGTCCTGGAAACAGTTTTGATTGCACGGGAATGTTTTAGCTATTGCTGAGCAGAGTTTACACAGAGTCAAGGCCCCTTCTGCCACTCATCCCCCTCACCACTGGGTGGGCTGGGGGTGCACAGAACCAGGACGACTGACCTAAAATGACCCAAGGCATACTTCTAGACCAGATGATGTCATGCTCAGCCATAACACTAGTGGGAAGTTTGGCAGGGGTGCTGTTGCTCAAGGATTGCCTAGGCATTGATTGGTTGGTGGTGATCAACTGTTTTCATTTGCATCACTTGCCTTTCTTGGGTTTTATTTCTCTTTGTTATTTTCATTTTCATTGCCATTTACTATTATTACTACTATTTTATATTATTTCAATTATTAAGCTGTTCTTATCCCACAACTTTTCTCCATTTCTCTACATTTTTGGTTTTACTCACCCCACATTCGTAACACTTAGACTTATCAAAGTAGTTACGCCTGCGAATGAATTCTGCTGCTCTTCCATTATCAATGGCAATACTTGCTTTTATTACTCTTCCAAACAACTGAAGAAAATTGGAAAGAAAAGGTAAATGTTTTGGGACTGCAAACCCAACCCTCCTGCCATAATGACTTTCCACAATTTACCTGTTTGTTATTAAGTGCCCGAGAACAGTTTTGTGCAGATTCTTTATCCAAAAACAAAATAAAGGCAACTCCTTTGCTCTTCCTGGTGTCTTTGTCTTTCATAATAGTAACTCTGAAAACATATAACTGCATTATTGATACACTAAAATGACTTCAGAGACATTTTTTCCTTAAAGATCTCAGTGGGATCTTACTTTGTTATATAGCAAAAAGGTTAAAGTATATCTAACAATAAAAATGCTCAATAAAGAGAAATTCAAAGGAACAGCTAACCTGGCCATGAGCTTACAGGTAGAGTGGAGATGATTTTAAAAAAGAATGTGAGGTATTTCTGGGGATAGTGCCACTCTTAATTCCCTTGGATGACCTGAACAGAGAACATACTCTTTAGATCTGCAGGCAATCTAACTGGAGGGAACTATGCATACTGGAAGGTGAAAGAAAAAATCAGGAGTAATCTAATCACTGCCATTATTGCTGAAAAACACAGTGCATTGAACTGCATCCAAACTGAGAAATCTATGTTTGTGTAGAACTAATCAGCTAAACAGGTTCACAGTAGGAAATGCTAAGTATGTGCAGTATTGTTCTACAAATATCTCCAGCTGAAATCCAAGGATTATGGATACATGTGTTATTTCACATGACATATGAAGTTAAATCTTCAGTCTAACATTGATATCAACAGCTTCAATAGCACATTGAGAAATTCAAGAAGGGTCTAGATGCAGTAAAAAAAAAAAAAAAGAAAAAATTACAAGATAGGGCAGGGGGGTGGGAACCTACACAACTTCAACTCTTATTGATTTCAAATGCATCCTTATATCTAATTTTAGGTAAAATACTAAGCAGTCACAATAACAAGTCCCTCTAGAATCACAAGTAGAGAACTGTACATTGCAATTGTGGGAACTGTGATATCTGATTGACATAAGTAAAAGCTCTCACTTCTACACTTATCCATTGTGCCCCACACATGTTCAAGGGAAGGAGAACAATACTTACTAGAAGAATACTACTTCAACTATTTCAGAGAAAAGACTGATGGTATGTAATGACATTCTACTTGCTCTTAGGAAATGGTTAGCAAAACCTGTCCCTAGCACAAATATTCTTGTACTATGTATGTAACTGCAAAAACTTCCAGTTGTTAAATTAAATTTATACTTTATTAAAATGAACAGAACTTCAATACAGTTCCACATTCATGCTTTAATTATAAAAAGCTCAAGACTTTCAGGTGAAGGAAAGACATTAAATATTTAAAATGAGAGGTACAAAAACAGAAGGCCATATCAGGTCACTTACTTGACAACTTTCCCATACTTTGAAAATATCTGAAATATAAAACAAAATAAAAAGATTTAGCAACAGACAATTGCATTTCATTAGTAATAAATTTATCACAACAAACTGATATATATCAGTATTGATTTTACAGTCAAAATCGTTGTCAGCAAATTAAATCTAAACAATGCAGCTCTTAAAACTTACCCTGTACAGATCATTGTTTGTCAAAGCAAAGGGTAAATTGGACACATACACTGTGCTTTTGCTTGGTGCCAACCCACCACTCATTTTTCTGGTAACAGGAGAAAGAGAGAAGAGTTAAACTGTATTCAACAGAGAAATCAATTAAAAAACAGTTGCAAGACTTTCAGCTGTATTTCAAACCCAGACAGCCATGATGAAGTTGCAGAAAAGCATAGCTCTTATTTCCCTTTATCTCCCTTACATCATTTTACATGGAAATTAGTGTTTGCCTTCATGGGCTACAGAAGACATACAATCCTTCCTCCTCTCCTGGATCCAAACATATTTTTCTTGTATGTGAGCCATATGTATGTGAAATTATTGACCTTTGTTCAAGTACCTGCATGATCTGATTCTTTATACAAGTATCAGTTCAGCTGCATTCAACATAAAATAAAACACAATCAGTTAAGTGAAAAAAAGTTTCCCTAAAGCAGAGCCCTAATTATTGGAGAGAGAGAGAGATACATTTTAAAGTCAATGTAGTCAGATGCTAGAGCAGCATGCATTTCCTCTTGTAGCTATTGCTCAGGTTTCTACACTCCTCTAGAACTCCAAGTGTATTCCAGAGCTGACCATAAGACAGCATTCTCCCCTAGAAGCACTTCCCTACCTCCTCCTAATTAAGCAGCTCTATCCCGGCAAGAAACAGGGCAATTTCAAAGCCATTTTCAGTTCCAATCTTTTCTGCGGTCTTGAAACTAAGTATGTCTGGAAACAATGAATCAATTAAAAAATACTGTTATAACCATGTACATATCTTCTAACACTAGGTGAAGAGTAACTGAACTAACTAGAGAAAGAACAGCCAATGTTTTTCTTCCCATTTGGACATTTCCCAAAATTTTAAGTGATGTAAAGTCTGTGTAAAACGTTCTCTTTGATCCATTCTGTAGCCATGGCCCAGACCAAGAGCTAAGTGAGTAAAATTTAAGATCAAAACACAGCCCTTTTGAAAGAGCACATCAAATAGTACAGCAAATCCACTACCTACACAGTCCAATTGCTACCTCCTTGTCCAGTTTCCTACAGCCTTATTACTGCTTCTTGGCACTTCTAGCCAATTTCTAACTGAGGATTAAGCCATTTCTTCAGCAAGATCAACTCATTTTTAAAATGCAGACAAAAGTTGATTAAGGGATAAAAAACCTGAAGTATTAAAAGCAACATCTGCCATAGCACATAGTTTCTTATGGGACTTTTTGGGTAGCTAGTCTGAAGAGAATGCTTGGCCAAGTGCCAACAAAGTAACTAATATCATATTATAATCTGGCTGATGTTTTCAGGCATTTCATGATTCAGCCATCTGAAGACCTGATATTCCCAACAGGCACTGATTATCCAAGTGTTTTGCTTCTTTTTCCTGACATGCTTACTGTATCACAATTCATTTGAGCGGCAGTTTCCAAGTGATTGAATTTTGAGGTTCTCCGCGTTCAGAGACAGTTTTTTTGGCATGAGCAAAAACAGAAGCATAAAGGTTAAGCAAATGAAAACAGAATAAATTTTCAATAAAGGCCATACATTGCATCTGGTGTTATGCAGGCTGGATTCATTATCCCAAATTCCTTTCTGCTTGGCATTAGTATCCTTGACAAGCCTAACCAAACGGACTTGGCAACGTTCCACACGAATAGATGGCCTGAAGTGGAGTTATCCAGATGTACAGTGGATAGAAGGACTTGGTAAGATTGACCTTAATGCTGCACTATAGTACATTGCCAGCGCTAATATATTGCAACAGTGGAGGAGAAAACAGCAGGGGTGAGCCTCAAGTGTCTGATGACAGCAATTTCACTCTGCCTAAACGACAAGAGAAGCTGGAGCACCAGGAGATCAAGCAGCCCTCACTGTAACGGGCAGGCGCCGAGGAGAACGGCATCGCTGGAGAGCAGTCAGCTTGCACATCCCACAGCACCACAGTGCAAACCTCCAAAGAGGAGGTGATACATCATGCAGAGATTACTACGGGCCTAATACCTCAGTTGTTAGGAAATTATTAATGAAGGCAGCCTACAGAACCACCATTTTCAGCTGCACACTACTTTTTCCAGAAGCAAGCTGGAAGAGTTGCACCTTGGAGTGCTGGCTGCCAGACAGCTGAGGTTGAACTTTGTTTCTAGTCCCCTGAACAAATTTAAGTGTAACAGTTTTGCTGCTCCAACTGCCCAAATATTTTTAGCAGTTTGTATTGTTTAGGACTGTTGTGCAAGGATTTCTCATTTTTAATGTCTGACTCACTGGACAGGCACAACTTTAATACAAGACAGAGTACTGTAACTGTAGGGCTATCATCATTTACTATCTGATGATTTTTAGTGGGAGGAGTAAAAAAATGTCAGTTCCAGCTTTAAGGCAGATCTCTAGATGAGACGTCATCTGGAGGCTCACCATTACAAGGCTGAGAGGCCTTCTATTTCAGGAAGTTTCTGACTTCATAGAACTGCCCAATAAAAATTTAACACTTTCATCACATTCTTTCTCCTTGATCACTAGTCACTCTGCTCAGCTGGCAAAAAAAAAGTAAATATCCCCTTTCCTCAAGAAAAAAACCCCAAAGCAACCAAAAAACAACATCTGAGCTTTCTACTTGCTGCAGGAGACTCACCTTCGAGTCATGTACAGCCTGACTTCTATATCCTGCCAGAGCTCTCCGACAAATCAAAACATTTCTGTTTTATCCTGGATGCTTTTATGGGGTTTCCCTGATCTTCAAGGTATTACCTGATTACTTAACTTTAAAGCATCAGCTGAAAGCAAGTACATTATCCCCATGGGACTGAGTAAAATTCCCATTAATGTAACAGCCTCTGTGTAATATTAATGTCACCTTCATAATTTTTACACATTAACTTTGAGGATAGAGTTGTTTCTCATTACAATGACTTCTTGAATTCAATCTTTTTTGACTTTTCTAACAACTTGAACTAAAAGAAGCCATTCTTTGACAAGAACCATCTGTCAGTAATGATTAAGTCTCCTGAAAAAATAGATCAGGTACATGAATATGTTTTGTTTGAATCCAATATGCTTAATGCAGCATCTGTTACTAGCGCTGGGGACATCACAAGAAAAGACAATGATTAATTTCAGTAATTGGCTTTTCTACTCTGTCCCAGAACACATAAGAACACCAGCAAAACTGTTCAGATGCCTCTGAAGCACCAAGTGGAGTCTAAATTTACTCATACTTCCATGACTTAACATCAGTGTTTCCGCTTAAGCACAAATTTGTGTGTTTAAGTGCAGAGCAGCAAGGTCAGATTTATAATTTAATCAATTAAAGTAGCATAAATGATTTGCGAACAAGTTTCTCAAGGCTTGCTCACTCAGGCCAACTAATTTGAGCTCTTCTATCTTGATCCTTAAAACACAGTATTTTATTCCTGATTTAATAGCATCAACAGAGTTTAGACCCAAATCAACAAACCATTAGTTTCAGAGGAGCTTGGCTCAGGCTTATAATCAAATGTCTGTGGTAAAGGAGGAAACCAAACTCATGTTCTCCTTGGTTCCTGTCAAGGGTATTAACCACTTGCTACAATTCTATCCTACAGAGGGGGCATGGAATAAGCTGTCAAAGCATAATCTGTTTTATCTCACAGTCACCAAAATAGTACAAAGCAAATATTAAACAGGATCAGAGTTTGGTAAACAACGTTAATGCTATCAGCAAAGAAAGAAAGTCTGCCCAAGCCAAAGAGGAACGTAAAAAGGATCCGTTTGAATTGAACCGCTCTTACGCACTAATCTAGCTACAAAAACTTACGGACATTAAGTAAGCGAGCATCAGACCACCAGCAAGGACTACCTTAAGCGCTTTCTTAACAGTCCTTTTAAAGCGATTTCCAGCATAGCCAAGATGGGAGAAGAGCTGTTTGGTTCAATCGCATCTGGTCTCGCCCAGAACCTCACCCAGGAGGGGCAGATCTGGGTAGCTTAGTTGGTGACGGCCATTCCTCCTCAAATCCCAGCCGAGAGACTTGACTCCATTTCAGAGCTCGGTACGTGCAAACCCCCATTAAGGCAACAGAGCCACAGACTGCTCACAGACTGCTCACAGACTCCACACGCTGTACTAAAGCTTTTGGCCGTAGCATCACCCCGCGGTTCCCTTACCACAGCACGGTCCCGACCAGCTGCTTATTTCGTCCCTTCCTACGCCGCAAAAGCCCGAAGAGAGGGAGCTGTAAACAAGCGCTCCCACACGCGCGGTGCCCCCGTCCCGGAGGGCTCAGCCCGCGAGGGAGCCCATCCTGAGACGCGGCACCGGAGGACACGCAGGTCCCTACGGGATCGATCCGAACTCTCCACTCGCCGCCTTCTCGCTGCTTCCCGCTCCCACCGCCCCGATCCCGTCGCGCTTCCGCTGACGCAGCGCGCCCGGCGCGGCTGCGGCCAATGGGCGGCCCCGGGAGGGCGGAGGTTCCGCTGACGCGCCGGCAGCGCCGGAAGCGGCGGTGGAGGTGTGGTGCTGTCCGGGTGGTGCGGGGCCGTTCAGGAGGTGCGAAGCTCTCTCGGGGTTTTGGGGCCGTCCTGGACGTGCGGGGCCATCGCAGGGCCGCCGCGCCGCGGGAGCTGGACGCGGGTGAGCGGCGGGGCGCGGAGCGGGGCCGGCTGTCCGGCCGGGCACCGCGGGGCGAGCAGGGTACTGCGCGCTGCCGCAGCCGATGGCGCGGCCCCGCGGGTGCGGGCTCTGTCCTTGCGGGGCGCCCCGGGGCCGCCTACCCCTTTTCAAGGGTAGATTGTAAATTCGTTGTCTGGGGTATCTGGGACTTCAGGGGAACCAAAACTGTCAGAAATACACAAAAAGACGTGGAAACTCACGCAATCAGTGCAAGCAGTGAGGACGGTTTGTTGCAGTGATTTGCCCTGGGTGAAATACTCACGATTGGTTGGTACTTTCAGGAGTAATTGTTGAGAGCATTGCAGTTTTGACCTGTTACGACAGCAGTATGGAGAGCTGACATATTTTATTGTCCAAGTGTGCCGCAAGACAAAGCCGGGGAGGAGGCGGAGGTCCATGCGCTTGTTTGCATTGACGGTGCCGGCGCAGCAGCCCCTCGCAGCCTGGTGGAATATTCTTTTCGTGGCATTGGCACTGGTGAAGGACAGGTTGGTATCTGCAGGTGGTCAGGCAAAGAGAAGCGCTAATACATCAGTCATTGTATTAATATAACCCCCAACGCATTGCCTCCATTTCTCTTGCTCTCAGGCATGTATTGGAATGATGTGGTAAGAAAACGGAATTGATGGGATTGTAAATTCTCATAGGAATGCTGCTGCTCTGAATAATTTTATTCAGCTTATGCATGTCTGGCTATTTTTTCTTTTGAGATGCAAGTTAATTTGACTTTGGAAGAAAGCTGCTTTCCTCAGGTTATTTGGTATCTAGGTGAATATGCCTAGACTTGTTGCAATCATGCTTCTTTTTGCTTTTGAAAATCTTACAACCTAATATTTGTTATTAGGGAGAGATGGACTGTCTTTGAATCTCTGTTTTTCTTAATGCCTCCCTCACATTATTTTATTTCCTAATGTGTTGGATTTTTCCCTCTACTCTTACACTTCTGCTTTTTCATCCTACGAGTAGGACTGTGTCTGTTCAGTGTTTTGTGCCTGTCCCAGATATGAGGGGAGGTTGAGAATTTTTTTTTTTTCCCTCTCAAACTCAGTTTTATCCATCTTATCAATTGTCTAGGTAAGAGATGCTAGGATATCTTTGAAGCACTATCAAATATGGAGTCTAATTGTTGGAAGAAAAAGCAGTGTTTTCTCTCTGTCTTTATGTCCTCACTGCAGGAATCATTACAAAGTTAATAGTGATATTTCTGATAAGTTACATCTGTCCCAGATCTTACTTTCACAAAAGCATCTGAGCTTTTTTTGGAGAGCTTTCCAAAGCAGAGGAGAGAAAGAACTGGCCCACATTTGTGAATCTGCTGTTTGTGAAAGTAATATTATGAACCCAGATATACCCCTTAGCATGGGAGACGCTGCAGCTGCCTGTCTCTGCGTTTACAGCACAGCATTGGTTTTATGCTTTGTTCACATATGGCAAGATATAGCCTTCTAGATTAGAGAGCTGTATGTTTTGGAAACAAAAATGTAGATTCTACAGAAGGATGATGGCACACACTAGAAAATTGCGAATCCTGGAGAAGTAGGTATTTCTAGCCTTGATGAAGACTGATGTCTCAAGTAAGTGTAAACAGACAAGAATTGTGTACTAAGTATTTCAGAATACTGGAGTGCTTTTGCAAATGTATGAAGGATTTTTAGCACATTATTTAGAAAGCAAAAAGGAATTAAAAAACAATGACTTATAAAGAAAACCCAGTTGTGCAAAAAAATCTGAAGTGACCTATGTAATCTGCTTGATGAAGAAACCCTTGTTGTATTACATCAGTTATATGTATATACATACATACAAAGTGCTGTGAAATCGGAGCAAAGCCATTCTTGGCTGGCCATAGTAGACCAGCTTGTGTTGCATTAATAGAATGGCTTCTCCATTCACAGAATGTATTTATTTGAGAAAATAAAGACCTTGCTTTAAGTAGAAGAGTCACCTCTGATCAAAATTAGGAAGAGATTGTTTAAATTAATATAGCTAGTGGTTAAGTCTCATTGTGTTAAAGACATATCAACTACTTTTGCTGAACTTGCTAATAGAAAATAGTCATTCAGTATGAGTGGCAATGCTGATTTTTTTTTTATTTGTTTTACAACAACTTTGTACTCATTGAGAGAACAGATGAATTTGAATTCAGCATAATAAACTTGAGATTTGATCTCCTGAATCTTTGTTAATGGAATATTCTCATATTGACCTTAGGAGTTTCGATTCTTCATGGTTGTTATTAAAGCTGTGTTAGGCCACATGATTTAAGTAATGGGTTTTTTTCTTTTTCTATAGAAACAGATGAAATGTACTCAGGATGCTGGGAAATGCATTTTCCTCCTTTTAAACATCTTTTTTTCTTCTAACTTTATCTCATTGGTCTCAGCTAAAATTTGTCTGTTTGGTCTTCTATGTAAAATCAGTCTTCTCCTACTTGTTCACCTTACTAGCATTTTGAGCAATGTACTTGATGGTTGATTCTGTCTGATTAACTTCTTCGTTTAATTCCTCTAAATGAGAATGAGATTTTCTTTTCCACCTCCATAGTTGCTTGTTTTCTGGTGTATATTTTTTTATGTCTATCTACTGACTTTTGTGATAGTGTATCTCTACCTTCTTTCCAGCTTGTGTTTTGCTTTGTCAAAATACTGATGATAATTCTTGCTAGTTTCAGTGAGGTCCAACAGTGATAAAAAAGGGAGTGTTTTTATCAGCCTGGCTGCTTGATAATGTAATGGAGCTTGTACATGAGTGGTGGTGGTGGTGCCTGCTGCCAGTGATGTGTGTTGGGATGTTGGAGGTGGTTTGACTGACAGAGTAGCAGGATGTGTAAGTTTGCACTCATCTTCAGTGGCCCTTATCTGAAATGCGTTGCTTTTTGAATGGTGTGTTCAGTTAACAGTTCCATAACTTCTGCAGGCACCAGGGCAGGGACACTACTGTATTTATGAAAATGGAAAGAAAAAAAAGCCCACTTGAAAACCTTATTTGAATCCAGCTTCTGGTATTTGCCGTTGGTCTAAAAAACTGAGGCTTACTGTCAAGTACCTAGATCTCTGCACATGTGAGAGATGGGTGAGCTGTGGACAAGCAGGGGTGGGAGTGGGCGCTGTTGGGTGGCTCAAGTGCTCCCCAGCTGTGGGCAGGTCTGGCAGAAGGAATGATCTACCCTGGGGCAAGGGTTGGGCATGAGGGGCCAGCAGTGAAGTGTATTGAGGAAGACCACGTGATGATTCATGTCTTGCTTCATCCAATTCTCTCCCTCCTGGTACTTAAAAACACAGTGGTATTCTGGTACTAGGCACAAAGAAAAGAGGACTGTGGGGACAGTGTGAGAGCAAATGAAACACCCTCTCTGTAATGTGGGAAGGAGGGCATGAAGTTGGTCAAAGAGCTGTTCATGTACATGTAACCCCTGGTGGGAATTTTTAAGGCTTTAGCAAAAGTCCCTGGAGTAGAGAATAAAGAAAAGTTGAGACAGTTACTATGAAAGTGCCAGGACAGTACTTCTGATGATATGCCTGACCATCCAATACAGCAATATGGATGGTTTCAGAACCACAGCAAAAGTGGTTTCAGAATTAGTAACTCTTCTGTCCCTTAGAGGGCAGGGCCAGCGGATCCTCTAGCTTTTGCCCTTACTAAAACCAGGATCAGCTGGTTGGCTTAGTCAGCTTTTGATTTGTAATCTGTGGCTACATCAGGCTAGTCCTGTGTCTTGGTTATCGAACAAACTTAAGGTCAAGTCTCTTATAAAATGGAACAATATTTTAAGAAGATACTCTGGTTTGTTTGAACCAATGGTAGGGTAAAAATCTCTGAACATAAATGCATCTTACAGTTGAGGAAAGAGCTGCTTTGTCGGGATTTACAGTGTATTTTTAAAGGAAAAGCCTTTGTTAAATCGTAACCTCTCATCACATGCAACTGAGTTTTATTTTTCTTTACTTAATGATGTTGAAAGACAGTTAAATAAATATTCATTAAGTGAATATGTTAAATATTTTTCTGAGTGCTTTTAAGAAAGCAGTTACAGTAGTTTCCAAAAACTTTTGCTAATGAATGGAAGAAAAACTGGGATTTGAGATAGTGAGTAAAAGATGACAAAAGGGAAAGAAAATTCTGGAATTTATTAGGAAGGTGTTTTTTCTGTAATAATTTGTCACAGGAAGTTTTTTGATACTGTTTATTTAGCTGAGTAATTCATATTCTTTCTTAATTGAGTGTGGTAAGTAACTGCTAATTCAGACAGATCACAGGGGACAGGTGGGTAAAACATTTAGATTTTAGCTGTCTGGTTTACTTAAAAGAAAAAAATGTACTTATGATGAATATATATGCATTTTTTGCTAATTTCAGTTTCTTTTTTTGTAGGAAAGTGAATGGATCTTCAGGAGCAGAGTTGCTAAAACTGACGGAAAAGTGAGTGAGTGTTTGTTGTTTTATGCAGTGGTACATATCTTAGTACTACCTCTGTTTACAGTTATTAATCCCTTTGTCATGTTGATTCTTAACATCTGTATTAATCAATATTTCTGTATAGCCTCATAAGTCTATTTCCAATAAAATGTTTTTACTTTGTGCAAGTAGGTATTGTTATGTATTTCTTCTTCTGAATATGACCTGCTGTTACTTTTCCTTAATGACTGTTTTTAATAGCAGAGCTACCATTGTGAGGGGATACTTTGAAAAATATAATTCTAGCAGTTGTTTGAACTCCTCAAGTCTGTATTGCCCAACATAGCATGACTAGAATCTCTTAGGGTGATGGTTTATTGCTACCTGCCTTTAATTACTAATTTTGACTTTGAAAGGCACGCTTCTTTGGAAAGAGGAATTTTTGTGTTCTGCTGGCTTCCAATTTAAAACAGGAAGTATCTGCATATGAAGAATGTGTTTTATTCATGTAATCAAAGTGCAGAGCTTTTTAGTAAATGAATGATGTGCTGTGTTTTAACTGCTTGATAGTTGAGTTAATGAAATAATTAAAAGTTATTATATTATATTAAAAATTAGAAATTATTTAATAAATAGTTTAAATATTTTTTAGAAGTCCAGTATTTTTAGCAGAGCAGTATCAAAATTGCTATATGTGTATGCATTTATATGTACAGCTAGTATTTGCAGTATGCATATATTTCAATAGAGCTGTTTATAGTATCTCTAAGTCCTGTAATTTTACTGATTATACTACACTAATTTCCAGTTGTTCTGTTGTTCTTGCACATACTGTGAGTTATTTTTGCTGACCATACTGTGAGTTATTTTTGCTTAAAGTACATTAATTACTTTCTATAGTAATTTCTAGTATAACTAGAAGTACTTATTTTAAAGGACTGACAATAGGAAGTGTATGTACAGAGCTTGTGCATAATGCATTATATTGAGAGAAGTCCGTGAACCTTTATTTCTATGCTCACTATCCTTTTGTCTATTCATAACTAATTGGTTTTCACTAATTGTATTTTGATTGTCTTTAGTGGCATATCGAAGAGATGAAATGTGGTCTGAAGGGCGATATGACTATGAAAGAGTTCCAAGAGAACGTCTCCCTCCAAGGATTCACGGTGATGTAAGTGTATAGTAAGTTTCTATAGCACTGTAGTGTTACACTTTATACAATGGCTTGTACCATAAGGGCTGGATTTATGTTTCTAATATACCCCAAGTTCTTTTCTTTTCTCAGTCTTTGAAGCCAACAAGCTCGCAAATGCATTTGCATAGAAGTCATAGGATGCCTACAAAATTAAGTCTTGGATACTTTTTTCTTATTTTCAAGTCTATTGGAACTGTTTCAGAATATTTGTATTTTGATAAATTGAATTTTTTTGGTGTAATTCTTTGTCTTATTAAACATAGGGTTTTAATAACTTCTAAAGAACAAAAGGCCATACTGTGTTGTATTTTTCCAGTCTTTTCTTTCTATGTTAATAGTATGGACAATAACTCTCAGGCACATGGTGTGACTCTTGGGAATGATCCTGTGCAGGGCTAAGAGTTGGACTTGATGATTCTTGTGGATCCCTTCCAACTCAGCCTATTCTGTGATCTGTGATTCTTTTAAGTAATTTCAGGTCATAAAGTAACTACTTTCAAAATTGTTCTTGTCACCGATACAGTTTTTTATTATGAGGCTTAAAGTATTGGAGGAAATGTTTAAAGCAAATGTTAAAAATACATCTTTACTAAAGAAATTGTGCTTTGAAGTCTTGTAAGGGAAATGCTTTTCAAGAAGTGTCAATGGAAATCTACTTTGTAGGCATGGAGTCTTTCGTGGTATGTTACATATGTATGTTGTGCTTGTAAAAGCAAACACAGAAGCTATGCTTGCTCTGCTGTAGAATAACTTCAGAATGCTTTCAGAACATTTCTGTGCCAAAGAGTTGGGTAATTTTTTTTCTTTGTCTGAAGTCTCTAACAAAGATATAAAACAGGCTGTAGCTTTGTCTTTTGAGGTATTACACCATAAATAGAACTTTAAGAATACTTATAATAATATTTTTATTTTGCATCCTGTGCAATGTGCTTTAAGCAAAATAAAATTTCAGATACCAGTGCTTGTTATCTGACTTTCCTTTTAATTATCTTAAATGGTGAAATAATAGCATAGCTGAGTTAGCATACCTTCTGGGTCCCATTTGTTACATTTTCAGCTCATCATTTTGGAAGCATACCAATGTCAGTAACTTGGTAACCAGTTATATAGGCTTCTCTATTGAGTAATGTATTAGACTTTGGCTGCTCTGTGACATTTTTAACTCTCTTTACAGGGAACAACAAAATTTCTGTGTTTTCAGTAACCTGGAAATCAGATTCATTTGGACAGGGTATTTAGCTACCTCCTCCTCCAAAATACTTATCAACAGTAGGACAGGAGGAAAAGCAGAATGTATTTTCACAGATTTTTTTTTTTAATAGTTTGACTTGACTAACATGTTGCTGATTTAATTTTACCATTGCATCAATGACATTTCTAAATCCTTGTAGTCTTTCAGGCTGTTCAGAGAACAAATCATGACATATGCATTATGAAAATTTACTTTACAGTTTAAAAGATGTGATGCGTTCAGTTTGATGCAAGAATTAACTAGATAGTTCAAAGCTAGCTTTATATTACATGTGTTTGGAACTGGGGATGAAGTGACTAGCAGAATACACTCATCACAATTAATACTATCCATCTCTACCAAAACAACACCCCAGTAGCTGGGCAATCCAAAACGCGGTGTCTCTCTGCCATACTGAAAGATGAAGTTCCTTCTCATAGAGCTCTGCAGATTCAAGACCATTAGAAGGCAGTTTCTGTCCTTGTAAGCCTATGCCATTGTATCTGTGTCCATGTGTAGAAGTCTGACTTAATTTTGACTAGGAAAGTGAAATGGCATTAATTTATCCAATCTATGAATGTGCTTAGTGCTTGCTGATAGGTTAGTACATTGGAACTGAGATGTGCCAGTGATACAGAATGAAGTATCTTTTGTTTGAGAGAGCAAGAGCCGTGTCCTAATCTAAACTGGGTGCTAATTATATATCAAGTATAGATTGTAGTAGAAACACATGCTTTCAGATCCTGGTAAAGAACATAAAGTTGCATGCACTTGGCACAGTAACTAGTATCCGTAACTAGATACACCTTGAGCTTTCATGTGACTGTCCTTATGTGTGTCAATATAGTTATGTGATGGGGTCTTCTGGGTGAGGTTAAAGCATACAGCTGTTTTATTTCAGCTGCAGAGCACATCTCTGTAAGACACTAAATTATAAAAAAGAATTACATGTGGAGTATGTTCAATGAGGTAAGGGTAAATCAAGCATTGTGGCTGTGTATGACTGTGTGTGAAGTATCCACTTTGCATCAGTATGGCTATAGCCTGGCTTGGGATTGCCTCTAGTCCATTTGTTGGGTGGCCTGTGAAATCAGAACTAACGTTGTTTTACATGACAATATTTAGCAGTTTATGAGTGTAATTTTTGTGTATTTTTCTACAAAAACTATTGGTGCATTAGGTTGTGGCTTCTGCTTACTATTAAAACAATAGTTTGAATATCTTTTTCCCCCTCCAAATTGCACATGCTAACTCAACTCTCTGCATATGTAGCTTTTGGTTTAAGGCCCAAAGAAAAAATATTTTGCTAAAGGAAGAAGACTTAAAATACAAAATCTTTCATTCGTTTTTTCATTTGCTTTTTATTTGCAGTTGACTTAGGTAAAACTTGGTTCCAGAAAATTGAATGTGTGTCTTTTACAGCTGGACAATTTTTGCTTAATAAACAATGGATTTCTTTAATTGGCAATGGCATATGACTTGTTATTTATTTGAAGGAAATACAGTAAATTAATTTTGTGTTCTTGCAAAAAGCTGTCTGAAACTTGCATTAAAATTAAAAATGAGTGTTAAAACTCTGTCACTTGAATCCTCAGATCACCTACTGCATTGTATTGAGTGGGTGCTTATCTGTTAACATTATGAAGCAAGGACTGTCTTAATTATAATCTCTGCTGTGTGGGGGATGTTGTGGACATTAAGTAAATTGTTAATATTTTCAAATGTGCTCTTTATTTTACAGGCATCACAGGTGTAACTTGCTCTGTTGGTTTCCAAAGTTAATATAAAAGTCTTTGAGAAATACATGTAGCTAATGCTTAAAAAAACCATGTAGCTGATGGTTAGAAAGTAGCTAATGCTGTTGAAAATTTTCTCTCTATAATTAAACTTGTAATGCCTAAGGATTGAATCTGAGTGGTGTCCAATTAGATTTAATAAGTTATTCCACCATCAGACTGGCATGATTTTTAATATTTGTTGTTTTCCTGTACAATTTCTTCTTTTAAGATTATTTAAGTCCCATATTTAGAAATAATTTATCTTTAGTTTTGTTTATTCACTACAGATTTACGTCTTTTAAAAGCAATGTGATTTTGTTTGTTTTGTGGTTTAGGGTGATTACCATAGAATAGTAAACGTTTTGCCCAAGAAACCACCACTGCTTGAGAGACCTGGGGATGGCAGTTACAGTCGGTATGATGATTACAGTCATGCTGAGTACAGAGACTATGAAGAGGGTCGTAGCTTTGCCCATGACCGAAGAAGTGGCCCTCCACACCGAGGTGTACGTAAGGTGATTCTTCTCGCATGTTTATGATATTTATTTTTTCATTAATACTTGAATACGAAACAATTAAAATACTATTTCAGACAGAGCACTGGTGTTACTGCTGTTATCACAAACTGAAATAGAATTAATAGAAAAGAAATCCAGGTTTTGGATGTGAAAGCCCAGAATCTGAACTGGGAAAACAAAAATGGCCAGAAGCCCTCTCTGTAATGCAGTGCAAAGTTACCTGGATGAATGGAAGAATGATTGCAGAATCTTTCTGTTTAACAAGTCCTTGTACATGCAAGTTGTTGAATGTTATCTATGTATCCTTCTAGTTCTCACAGTTGTTCACTTAGTCATGATGATGAATGCATTTTTTTTTCCAATAGCTGCACGTAAGTACAAAATTTATGGTCCCTTGTAAAAGTTATTACTGTTGCCTCCTGCGATCCAGCTGTTTGGAATTCTGTAACTTCAAGCTATTGATGGTAATTTGTATTTCAAAGAGGAAATTTTTTTTTAAGTCAAAGCATCTGTATTTTGTAGTTTTTGTGTTTTGTACAGCATTGCAAAGTTGCTCTCTTCAGTATCGATAGAGAAAGAAAATGGAGTACAGTGAATAAATTAAGAGGATACTTGGTGTGAGAGATTAAAGCTTTTTTTTTTTTTTAGCTCATTAAATACTTTGATTTTTCAGTAAGTAACTAGTTGGCAACTAGCTGTACCTGACATCTGATGTTGAGATACATGTCACACAGTTGTTTTGCATGTCTGTTTTGCAGGATGAATCAGGATACAGATGGGCAAGGGATGATCATCCTACAAGTCGGCAGCCTGAGTACAGGTACTTTATAAGACTATAGTAGTGCCATGCATAAGCTGCAAATATTTAGGGTATTTTACTTTGTTATCCAAACAGTTGGTAGAGCAGAGCAGTGCAATGACAGGGAAAGAACATCTGCTGAAGTAAAAGACAATAGTGGACAGTGGTTTTTAGTTGTATTGTTTGAAATAGAAATAAAATAAATGGTATGGCATGAAAGTCTCTACTTTAGTATGTGTTTAATAAGGATAGGAGGCATAATGATAACATGTTTAGGATGGTAACCTAGGCCTGTAAATAACTTAGTGCATCTCTCTGGTCAGTCACAGTTTTTGGATGAGTTCAGAGAATTCTTCGGTCTGTTATTTGATTCTGTGGTTGCAGTATCTTCAGGCCACAATACAGTGGAATGATGTTTGATATGGGATTATTTCAGTTAGCAAATAAAAAGAAAAATTGCTATTAAACCTGCAGCAAGTTAAAAAAAACACTTCAGGGAGGTCAGAAAAAGCTCAGATGGAGCAAGCCTGACAAGCTTACTCAAGGCCTTAGTCTTGAATATGAATATGAAGCTGTTAGTAGCAATATCAATACAGGGCTACACAGTTGCAGTAGATACATCTGTTCCTTTGAATGTGATTATTGTTTAGATGTAATATAACTGAGTTATTCTATAACCTCACCATGAAAGAAATCCATATACCATAAGGGTCTGTGTGTACTATACTTCTTTCAAAATTGCATTCCTGTGGCTAAAAGAAATAGTAAAGGTTTTTGAAAAGTAGTGGTTAATAGAAACTTATATAAAAATTCTTCCATTTTTTCCTCTCAATTTAGGAGAATCAGAGTTGTTTAAAGCTGAGGAAGTTAAAACGCTGAGAAGAGTGACTTACTGTCAGGCAGTTTATTGTACACAGAACAAGAGTGGCACCCAGTGGTCAAAAAGATTGTCTTAAATGCATCCTGATTTCTTCCTTTTAAAATGTGAGGATAAAATGTCAGCTCATTTTGTTGAAGTCTTTAAAAGCATGTTGTGTGGTAGGTGATAGTCCCATCTGAGTCTTTATTTTATACTTTAGACTATGTAACTTAAATGACTGCAGTAATGCTATGGAAGAACTTCATAAAGATCCATGGTTCAGTTGAGGGTATGAGAATATATTTGCAATTAAATGAAACCCTGCTGATTTATTGTATAAATATAGTAAATAACCGTGAAAGTAAAATCTTGTGATCAGACTGCTGAAGACTTGTAATGTTACATATTTGTAATACACTTAATTATGATTTCTTGCATATGGCTCACTATTGAGCTATGTAGTGGATCTCAACAGAGGAAATCAAAGTACAGTACTTGGTATATGTTGTCTCCTGTGGTGAAAACGCTAATTACTTTCCATTTGCTCTATAAAACATGATATTAAAAAGTTAGTATATGCAAAAATGCTTTCTCTTTGGATATGCTGAAAGTTATTTTGGGTAAGTTCTTCTGAAGTACATATAAATATTTTTTTTCCTTTGAGGTAGTAGAAGGAAATTTAAGATTATTCTAAGAAGGATTTTTTTTCTTAAATTGCGTGGAACATGGCTAAGACAGTACAAAATTAGAAGCTAAAGACACTCAGGAGACTTGTATAGTTAATGGGTTTTCATAGGCAGTGCAGTGACTATAAATTCTAAAAATAATAGCACTTCTATTGACCCAAATAATCAGTTTTATTGAGTATTTTTAAAAACTCATTCTGTAGCTAAAAATGTGCCATAAGAAATTGTTGCAAATATGTTAGCATTTCCTTTTAAGCATTCATCATTCAGATTTTCCTGCTTTGGGTTTTGATATAACTGTTGAAAAGTACTTTCTATCTCCTACTATTTCCATTTTTGTTTCCCCTATCTTGATTCAGAGTGCTAAAAAACGTTTAATGAGATTCTCCTGAAGTAAAATTGCTGCTTATCTGCAATATCAAAAATCTTTAAATGATGCAGAATTTTGGGGAGTGAAAAAATCATCCTGGGATGGAGCAACCCCAGGTGTATGTACAGACTGGGGAATAAGAGGCTGGAAAGCAGTGCCACGGAAAGGGACCTGGGAGTCCTGGTCAATGGCAAGTTGAACATGAGTCAGCAGTGCCCTGGCAGGCAGGAGGGCCAACTGTGTCCGGGGGGGCATCAGGCAAAGCATCACCAACCAGTTGAGGGAGCGGATTGTCCCGCTCTGCTCTGCGCTGGTGTGGTCTCACCTTGAATATTGTGTGCGGTTTTGGGCACTGCAATATAAGAAAGATATAAAGTTGTTAGAGAGTGTCGCAAGGAGGGGAACGAAGATGGTGAAAGGCCTTGGGGGAAGTTGTAGGAGGAGCAGCTCAGGTCACTTGTGTTCAGCCTGGAGAAGAGGAGACTGAGGGGAGATCTCATTGCAGTCTACAACTTCCTTTTGAGGGGAAGAGGAGGGGCGGGCACTGATCTCTTCTGTGTGGTGGCCAGTGACAGGACCCGAGGGAAGGGCCTGAAATTGTTTCAGGATAGGTTTAGGTTAGGTATTAGGAAAAGGTTCTTCACCCAGCGTGTGGTTGGGTACTGGAACAGGCTCCCCAAAGAAGCGGTCGCAGCACCAAGCCTGACAGAGTTCAAGAAGCGTTTGGACAATGTGTTCAGGCCCATGGTGTGATTCTTGGGACTGTCCTGTGCAGGGCCATGAATTGGACTTCAGTGATCCTTGTGAGTCCCTTCCAACTCAGGATATTCTATGAGTCTGTGGTTTTCTGAAACTTTGCTATGTTGAAGAAACCAGCTGTCAGGTTTTTTGTAGTGTTATTTTTGGTTGCTGTTTTGGTTGTTGTTTCTTTTGTGGTGGCTTTTTTTTTTTTAAGCTTCTTGCCTTTTTGCTAAAAATAGGAAGTGCTTGCTTACTTAGCAGTTGCAGAGCTGAGGCTTCAGCTGTGATGTGTCTCCTGACCAGCAACATTTCTCTGTGAGTGACAAGAGGATTGCTGAGGTTCTACCACTTGGCTTAGCTGTCTTTTTTTTTCTTGCCTTCATCCTACCTTCATCCTTCTTATGGAGTTATGCTCCACTTTCCAAGCAGCTTTCATTTACATAGTAGACATTATCATGTCTACCATGGAGTGGAGCATTACAAGTCCTTTTGCTGTTTTCTGGATCTCACGGTTCTTGGGAGTTGTTAGCCCTGTTTTATACTATGCTTAGAGAACAGCTGTCATACTGACTATGACTTCTTTATGCCAATATAGTATTTTATATGTAAAAAATAAAGTAATTCCGAGGATATGTGGGGCATAAATTTCAAAATGAGTTCCTAGCTCTTTTTCTCCTGTTGTCACCTAAGGAATTCTTGCTGGATTTCTGAACTCTAGGAACTGATGTGAATTTTGTAACCTTACAGTTTTAGCTTGGTTTGAAGTGGTTCTTGGTTCTAGTGTAGTTGGCATATATAAAGAATCCTACATCAAAGCACAATCTCTTAGTTTGGAGAAAATTTTCTGCACATGTTATGACAGTTTTACTCTCTTGGTCACTGATGCTGGTGACCAAGATGCTGAGAATGGTGAAACTTAGCAATTGAGAGGGGTAGAGATCAATTAAGATATACTTATTTGTATATTTATCTTCTACTGATGTTGATCACTTCTTGAGCTGTGTTACTGTCTTTAGCGATATATTAAGCTCATTTATTCGAAGCACTCATGCATGTCAAATTTTTTTAAAAGTTGCAGGGAATTATGCTGTTACATGTTGAAGGACTCTACTTCTCTCTGGGCCTCATAGCAATGAATTTTGCATATACGTTCATTTCTGTGAGGTCAGATGAACTTTTCAGTGTGAAATGCTTTAGAAGATTGCTAGCTGCTGTTCACTTTAGTCATGCCAAAATATAATCCTTTTGAGTGCACAGGGCATTACTTCATTCTTTTTTTTTCCCAACCAAACTAAGTTCATAAGATGTGAAATATGCGAAACTTGGCAACTTAAGATGTGTAAGACTCATCTTCAAAGAGAAATTACAAAATGACGCACTTGTAAATCCCAGCTACGCATGCATTAAATTTGATCCTTAGAACGATCCGAGGCCCAGATTTTTGTTAAATAAGGATTGCCGTATTTGCAGACTAAGTACTCTGTGTCAGTAGTAATACTGTTTATATGAAATAGACTCCTGAGAAGTGGCTTACTTAGGACATTTTTAATATCTCCTCTCCAGTTGTTATGAATAATTTTTTCATTGTTAATGAAGGAAACTCGCTGCTACTATGTGTGTTGTTTTGTTTATTGGTTGTTGGTTGGGTTTTTCTCCTATATTCACTGTGAAATTAGGAAGTAGTCTTAGTCTAGTCTTCAGTACTAATCCATTTGTCTATATAACCCAAATCTGCTTATCTGTGGAGTGCATAGGAAATATTGTGTAAGAAATGGAAATACTAAAGTAATTTTGGTGCTAGAAATGAGAGAAAACTGTCTGGCAAAATATTGAAACTTAATTTTAAACAATTAATGATCTGTGAACAACTGAAATTCGTCAGTTAGTTCGATATTTTGTTTTAGAAATCTTTTAAATCAATGGCACATTGCCTTTCTTCTGACAATTTTACATGTTTTTCTGAACATTTAAACTTGCAATTACCTCTATAGGTTGGTACAGCATAATATATCTTGATTTTTATAGATGCATACACCTTCACAGTGAGGCTGTGTTTACTGAAAAGCATGTAAAAAATTGGTTACAAAGTGGGGGATAGAAGCCCAGCAGTCCTGGCTTTCTGATCTCTGCCTGAACTACCCTTCCATTTAGTGATTAACTCCTTGCAGGATTATGTGATGACAGGATGTTGTAGAGGAGTGGTCTGAAAATTGTACATTGAGAAGAAAATTCTTATTCGGCAAGAATAGTTATTTTAAACGAAAACCATTGATGAGAGAGTCTCCACATGAAGGTTAAGGGTCACTGACTCTTCTCTTAATAAACCAACATTGCATATTGAGGGTTCAGATGTGTCATAGGCCAAGGCAGTTATCTTTACATTAACACCACGCAATCACCTTTGAATTACAGGGAGTAGGTTGTTTCTTGTTGTTTTTTGTTCTCTTCCCTTGTATGTATTCTTTAATTAATGAAATTGTGAACCTTTTTAAATATTATACTCATTTAAAACACTGTATTATATTGTGGGAGGTCTTTAGGCTTTGGATTTAAACTTTCTCATAATGTAAACTGATCTTTGTCTTGCTTATAAAAGATAAACTTAGCCAAAGGGATTTATGAGTTGATGCTATAAATGTACATAAGTCTGCTATTCTGTTGCAATATTTGACAGGTCTTAAGGGACACCATACAAGAACTTCATTCTTTATTAAAAACCGTATGTGGAGGGAAATAAATATGGCAGTCACCCAAAGAAAATGGTCTTGCTTTTGACAAACTGATAAGCAGAGTTGTAATCATATTCATTAGCACATGCCTTTTTCTTTCAATAAATAAGTAAAATCCGTGCCAGAACATTGAACCTCTCAGGTATTCACACGACTGACTGAGAGTAGCTTGTTTATTCATATACAAAATTACAGTTTCCTTATAATAGATCATTGTGGTAGATTCGTTATACGTGTCTACAACTCCAGGCAAGGACTTGTCTGTTGAAATCTTTAGTTCAGAAAACTCATTGTGTTAGGCTGCTAGCTAAATTAGTTTACCTTGGCTTATGATATTTTGGAGGGTGGAAGGGGGAAGTTAACACTTTTTGGAACAAGATAATAGGTAATATGTAACTTAAAAGTTGATTCTGGTTTACACTAAATATTTAATGACTTCATATTACAGTTCGTGTCTTATGCAGTGGTCTTATTGATTCAGTAGTTGCTATGTTTTCTTTAAGAGCTGTTCTCTGCTACACTGCCTCTTTAATTGTCCCAAAGCACAACAGAGCTAATTTGTTTGCACATTGAGATTATGTTTTATAATTTGACTGGTAGAGAGGATTTCAGCTGTGGAATTTTTTTGGTCCCACCCTGCAATGTAAAAATATGGAGAGGAGGTAAAAATTGCTCTTAGTTTCAACCTTTTTTTTTTTATGTTTTAGCTGATTGTGTGCTTATTTTGTGAGGTGAATGTTGCTTTCACTGGCAGCTAGTTTTAGTTGCTGAGTGAATGCTTTTAATTTTTAAATATTTTGTCTAACAATTGACTGTGATGTTTATTGAAGACCTGTTTTATATCTATGAAATTTTTCCATCCAATTCTAAAAAAAAATGTCTGCTTTCAAAAATTGCTTACTGATAATTTTGTTCCTTTCAGAAGGCCTTGCAGAATTCTTTTAATTGGTTATGCAATTTCCATCTCAGGTTGAGAGAAAGGAGTTTAAATTCATAATATAGGGTGTATCGATAATTTAATTTGTTTTTCTCATAATCATTTCTTATCATGAAAGGGCAGTGCCAATATTTCTAGCATTCAACCAGAACCCTAGAACTTCCCAAACAAATCTGAACTGTGATTTTTTTTTTTTTTTTTTTTCCCCACTCCTAGCTTATGGGAGACTCCTTTGGCTGTTGTTGGTTACAGAGAATTCTGGCTGTTCTATTTCATTTCTGAATGATGTCAGGGAAGCTTTATTTTTCTACTCAAAATATTTCTGGATTTCTCATGTATTGAAATTATCAAAGTAGCAGAACTTCCCACTACCTGATTTTTTTTTCCCTGCTGAGCCTGTAAATATACAGCCTCATGTAGTAGAGCTTACCTGTTATTTGAAATGTGGAACGGTTCAAAATCTTGGGTTTAACTCCTCTAAAAGCTGTAAGAGAAAACTGGGTAAGCTTCTTTTTGAAAAGTGTAATTATAATAGGTATGTTCAGTCTGATTCTTTGTGCATGGCATTTCTTATACTTTGGTCCTTTGAAATGTTTTAGTTATATGTAAATGTGATCTCTATGTTGTGACTCCAAAGGATTGAGAAAAGATAGAGACAGATAGTTATAAACTTCTCAAAAAATTTTTTTATATTCTTAAAAATTTTTGTTGAACAAGAAATGATTAGGTAGTAAATTGACTTGTATTTGACAACAATTACAGCAAGCATACCAAACTTGGTAAAAAAAATCCAAAAAACAGAAGTTCTCCTCCTGTCACTTCTCAGCTGCTATCTGGTTTGACTTGCTTTTGATCCAGGGTTGTGTTATGTTTTAAGGATCTGTTGCTTTTTGTGTGTACAACTGTTTCCCACTGCAGTTTTGTAAGGTTTTAAATTGTCATATGGAATTGCTACCATCATATTTTTAACAGTGGTTATTGCATGAGAACTTTTACTACAGATTTTAATATGTTATGATATACCTGTAAGGAAAAATTCAGTAGTCTGTGCAAACTCAGTTTTGTTTTGTAACAACATTGATTTGTTGTTTAAAACTAAGTCACATTTTGGGAAAATTAGTATTTTCTTCTTATCAATGTTGTTTACATAATGCTAATAAACTGTAAGGAGATACTCTCTTTACCATATATGATAGGGTAACGTGCCTAAAGATAAGATTATGTACATTTACACTTCACTTAAAGGAAGTCTTTAAAAAGCAAGCTCATCTGGTCCAGTCTTACAGCTAGCACTATAAATTGTATCAAACTAGCAAGTTAATGATGTATTGGGAAATAATGAGGCAAACTCCCATGGGTAGCACTTGATTATTCTGGAAAGTTTTCCTAACAACTTTGTGGAAAAACAGCTAGGTACTGAGAGACAGTGGGGAGGGAAGGAGAAAGGAGTCTCCCTTCGAGTCCAAACAGCTTCTGTTCAGATGGCATCTAACTAAATCATCTCAGTGATAGCCAATGAATTGGATTGATGAATGTGGCTGTGACTTTCTCAGGTTGAGGAGTATTGCCTCCAAGGACTGACATAATTTCCCTTAGGAGGTAAATTTTCCATTTATTGGGTTCCAAGGACTTGTTTGTTTTATAATGAGTATACTAAAAATTTCGGGGAATTTAATTCCTGTTGAGAAAGGGTGGGAATATTAGGATACAGGAGAGCAGAGGAAAAAGTTTAGTGTTACTGACAGTATAGACATCCTTTTGCTAAGCATTTTGCTGCAAAGAGAAGATTTTTGATTTTTTGACTTTTGACTACTGTGTTTTAGGATGTTATGAACTACACTGAGGAAAAGTTCATCAATAAGGGAATTCTATGATCTCATGCCATTGGTATTATTTTTGAAAGATGAGGCTGTTTCTGCATGGTAACAAATTATTCTCAGTTTTAGTCTTGACATTAGTTCAACCTTAAAGGTTCTTTCCCTTGTATATGAAGATTTGTAGTACTTGCTATTAGTTGATAATAAATGCTTTTGTCCAAGTGAAACTGAATATTGATGCCATTACACGCAACAGGGTTTTGTCAGCGAGCTGCGGGAATGTCTTCCTGTTCTGAAATACGATGTTTAACAGTTGCATATGTTAAATTAAGTGCTACCTTACCTAGACTAGTATGTCTAATTATTTTTGGAAATTATGTTTGAGAGCATGATTATGAAATTCGGAAAAATGGAAAAGGTGAATCGATGTGTTGACTTATTGAATCATAGAATGGTTTGAGTTAGAAGGTACCTTTAAACGTTATCTAGCCCAACCCCCTGCAATAAGGAGAGACATCTTTAACTAGATCAGGTTGCTCAGAGCTCCATCCAGCCTGGCCTTGAATGTTCAATGAGTTGGTCCTGAGTGCTAAACTGTCATAATGAATTAAATAATTGTCTACCAGTTTGGTCTTCTGAAAGAAAATATGGACTGGGACTATGGGTCCAAGGAAGATGGCAAAGTTCAGGATTTTAGCAGCACCAGTTTCCATCAGTATGATTTGTCATGGAGCTACGCTCTGAAGTTAACTGTTATTAAATCACTGAAATAACTGGAGGCATACAAGAGCTGCAAAAGGATTTTTAATAAGGAATTTACCCAAGCAGCATAACTTGCTTCTGCATTAAATATGTTCAAGTAAGTGCTGTTTGTAATATATAGGAAATGGCCTACAAAAAGAGGCAAGTTAATGTTTATTACAGAGACTGTAAACTGTAATCAAAGTGAAGGGAAAAAGCGAACTGGAAAACAAAACCGATAAAGCTACATGGCTGAATAATTTATAAGAGGAAATGTCTGTCGTAACTTGAGGCTTTCTGATTTTGAACAAACTATAGACTTGACAGGAAGGAATGAGATCACATAAAGAAAAACGCCATTATGTACAATGAATTTTTTCGTCAGATATGTATAATGTCTTTTATATTGAGAAATCCAAAAGCAGAGGTAGTTTGCTAAGTTTTTTTTAAATTTGCTATGCAGAAGTCCATACCACTCTTACAACACTTTGGGGCATAAGCAGGTGAAACCTATTTGACCTAATTGCTTCAAATCTCACTTCAATTTAAGAATAAAAACAGAGTTCTGTGAAGCATTTTTCTGTTATAGAGAAAAATGGAGTGTTTTTCTGATTTATAGATCTCATTAAGGGATTTGAAGATAGAGAGGTAAATATAATAAGGGTATTGTGTATCAGTATTACTGACAAAAGGTATTACTGCTTACAAACCTGTTCCACAACTTGTTCTTTCCTTTTGCAGCTTTTTATTGATAGTCTTAGAAAGTCAACCCCAAGAGTTAATCAAATCAGTATATACTACTAAGTGCTTGTTGCTTTCTTTTATGCATCAATAAACTAATAGCATTCTGCGGCACACCGATGAAAAGCTTAAGAGCTCCTTCAGCAGATATTTCAAGGTTTCTGGGTTCTTTTATTTAAGGATTTTAAGGATAGCTTTTGGGGCAAAGAGTAATAGCTTGCTGAACATAACCTTCACTTATGTCCCTAAAACAAAGTGAAAAAATATCTCTTTCTTTCTAGTGCTTAGTGTGTATATAAGACAAATACTTGCCTATGTTGAATCACTTGCAAGTACTGATACTGACTGTGAAGTAAAAAACAAAGTCAAAAACCCCAAAGAAAACACCTTTTTGAGCGGTACCAATGTCTTTGGTACCTCAGGGAAATATTTTAAAGTTCTTTTCCATGTGCTTGTGGCAGGATGACAGTAAATGTACAAAGACCTACTCAGAAAGGTCTGTCCCATTAGAACTTTGTCTAGAAGCAGTAATGATGACCAGTTTTTCTGATATAAGGGGAAAAATGTATTTGAAGGTATACCATGTTGTGCTTCCTTCTTCTTTCCGATTTTAAGCTTATTTTGAGATAGAAGATTTCAATTATTTCCATTTTGAATTGAGTCTGTTTAGAAATTGATTCAGTTGCTACTACATAAAATGAAAGAGGTTTATTCCTTGAGCTAGTTATCTGAACTGCTTGACTCTTCTGCCATGATATGCTACTCAAAGTGCAGTTGTAAATGTTGTAGCTGTTTATAGAAATTGTAAGTTGGTCCATCACTTAAAACTAATGCTGCCTCTGGAACTTCAGACCTATGATTTATTTTCTATTGTAGAGAAATTGCAGGGAACTTACTAAGCCCATGTTTTTGAAAAGAGAAACTAAGATCACGTACATTTGAATGCAATTCTTTTGTCTAATTGGATCTTGATTTGTCTAATGAACGTATTTTGTCTTTATTCTGCAAACAGTTGTATAAGACTGTTTGCTCTTAATTTTTTGATACTTATATCTATTGTTTTCTGGACTCTTTGTTACTTGTTTCTCTGTCCTTATCTGTACGCTTGAGCATAATTTCTCTGTGTCAGATAATAGAAAGAGAGTTTTAGTTTAAAAATGCTTTTATTGTGTGGACTTATCTTCCAGCAAGTCTAATAGTACATTATAGATGACGGTAGAAACAAGGTACTCTTTACTAAGGATAAAGAGGAATGTAGTGGGATTTCCAGTGCACTTGAAGTGCACAGCTTTACTATTTAATTAAAGGACAAAGAGGCATTTCTCTCTAATGTTGATATAATATTCAAGTTGTCTTAGTTTTTATTCTCTGATCTGTCATGACATCCTGAGGTGGTGGGAGATGAGTAGCTTTCATATTGAGTGAGGTGGACAAGTGGCATCAGTGTGGAGTTTTGGTGTTTGGATATGATAACTTCAGTAGTATTGCATGCATCATAAAAATTGTGAAACATTTAAATATTTTTGATTTTTTTGGTACATTTTATATGTGTAGTTACCCTTCCCTGCATGAGACTTAGCAGTGTTTCACAATGCCTATTTCCTCTTGCCTTCATGCAAAAAGCTGTTAATAAGATTACATTGACTAGTCCTAATTACCTTAGTTTCATTTAAAGCAAATGCAAGTATCACTTACAAGTGCTGCAGTTACTTGCTTAGTAATAAAACGTTGAAAAACAGTTGTCATAAGAAATCTTGTCATCATTTCACATGTTCAAATGAAAGCCATTGGAACCAGGTGCAATTACTTATATCTATGATGGTGTAATTCACTGTATTATTTTAGATTATGATAAATCTGCATAAAAATCTTTGGACAACAACATGAGATTATAATAAGTCTCCAAAGCAGAACCTGAGTAGGTTGTTGGTTTGTTGCACAAACACGAACTTTGGAAAGAAATAGAATGACTTCTGGGAGAGAGGATGGTGGCTGGAATCTTCCACCACCTACATTTACATTGAAGATGTTAAAAGTGGAAGTGTTCTTGACTCTTCTTTTAGAGGTTGGGGGTGTAGTATATTTTATTAAGTGTTTTCTATGTCATCTGAATCATGTTCTCATGAGCTCTGTTAGCCCTTGTAGTGTCCTGACAAGGCAAGAGGATTTTTTATTTTAGTTGCACTTTTCCTCCCTCCCCTTCCCCCTTGCCTGTGTATTATGAGACAGAAAGAATTCAGTTCAAGTCTTGTCTGTTTTACCTCTTTGCACTGAAGTCTGGTGTTGTAGAAGCTATCTATAATTTTCTCAATTTATTTAAAAAATTGTATGGATTATTTTTAGGCAAGGTTAGTAATTAAGCCCAAGCCTATAAATGGAATATTTATCCCCTTTGACAATTGCAATAATTATTCTCAGATGGAAGGATCACAAAAACTTCTCTGACTTTTTTATCTAGGTCATAAACAGCACTCACCTATAAATTATTGGAAGAACCTCAGTTTTTGTTCTACAGCAATGTGCTGTTTTGTTGCCAGTCTCCTCATTTCAGTGTCAAACTTGAGAGTTATGTCCTTTATGGATGGACCACATCGTAGATTAATGTTTTATCTGAAAAGATGAACGTCTGTATTGGGACATAGAAGCCCCAGAGACAAGGTATTGCACACAATTGCCCAGGAGCACGAATTCAATGAGAGTGCACTAAGATTCTTCTTACAACAAAGCTTTTTCTTGTATTGCATATGATGTGCTATCATGTACCTAAGTACACCTCCATTCCTGGGCATTTCGTCTCTAGCAAGTGATTTAATTTTACCTTTATGTACTCTTAAAATATAAAACTGACACACCAGTTTTTTTTTCATGTAGCTTAAGCTGTACCACTCCCTGTTGTAAACTACATGACTTCCTGTAGCCCTCAGTTTTCCACAACACTGCTGCTGAGTGGTTTGCAGGGAGCAATGAGACCAGAAGTACTCTTTGTGGTAGTGATAGCTTACAGAAGGTGGTGTTTCTGATCCTTTGGCATCTGAAAACCTTCCCTGTGTTGTATTCTCTTGGTCTTCTGCTATGCAGAAAGCCATACCTTCATCTATTATGTAATTGTGTTTTATCCTTGAGGAAGCTGGAGCTGATGGTTAACTGGAATAGCTCTCAGGCTTGTGCTCTTCCTTCAGCAGCCCTTGGTGAATGGTATATCAGAGTATGGCTGTTTACTTGTAAAATTTTAGGAGTTCATCCAAGAGTGTCAGCTTTAGTGAGAATTTATTGGTCAGGTTTCATTGAGGTTAACAGTGATACTACTTTCTGTTGCAACACTGCTGAGAACAAAATTGTGCTTTCAGGACTAAGTTTGAAATAAGAATGCAAAATAAAAAGATTTCAGGGGTGCTATATAAAAGGGATTAATCCTGTATTTGTTATTAAGGGCAGTAGCTCTATTTTAAAGTTACAGCTGAGCACAAAATCTTGCATCTCTATTAAATATTGCCCCTGCTCAATAAACCTTTTGAGTATGTGTTGGAATCTGAAGCATGTGCTTAACTGCTTTGCTTGAATTGGGGCCTTCATTACCAAATTGCAGGTGTATGTTAGCTTAAGTATTTAAGGAAAAAAATAAAAGCAAAACAATACTTACTTTGTTCTATTCAGTGTTGTTTGTTACATTAATGGAAAACATCAGAAATGCTGTGCTGTTGCTATGCTGTCCAAAACAGATTTAATATAGTTAATGGTTTGAATATTTTGTATGAGATATGGTCCAGTTAAGAATTAACGTGGAGTGATGAAATGAAAATTCAAAAATTGAAAGTGAGATTCTATTTTAGGGTGCGTAATATTATTGTAGAATGAGGCTTTCAAATGTGTTCCTGTTTAAAAGTATGTTTCAGTGATATTTTTTAAATTCTTATGTGGGTATTAGAGCATTTCTTTTATGTGTGCGATAGCTGAGGCTCTGTAAACATTTCCATAATAAACTTCTTTGTATACATAAAGAGAGGTTCAGAAGGAGATGGAAGAAAAAGTGGGCTGTACCAAACTCATTCTTGATAAATATTTGATTAATATGTTCTTTAATAAATAAATAAATAACCCTCACTTAGCTAGAAAAAATAGTTCAGTACTGAGCTAATCTCATTTTCTTCAAGTGTGAACTTCTGCTTCAAGTCTATTGCTACATAAAATGTTCATACATATGATGTAGATAAAGCATTAGTTCCCTATTTTTGGATACATCTTATAGCTATAGCTACATTGTGCTAAATAACACCACCAGATTTTTGGTCATCTTTGTGAGACATTCACTTGTTTAAAATATTGGACTATGATGAGAAATAGGGGAGAAGAATAGTGAAGTATGATGCATTCTGATTTACTAGAAATGGTATGAAGTCTTTCTTTTCACTTTTAGCAATGCTGTGAAGAAGCTGGGAAGTACTTCCTTCTCTCAGCAATACATCTTCCGACCAAGGCGAATGTGACAAGTTTTGTATTAGTTGGCTTGTGTGTTTGTTAGCTCTGAGATTCTTTAGGACAAGTTCAAAAGGATACTGAGTTTGTTGTTTTGTTTGGTTTTTTTTACCTGTACACGTACATATATATTAACATAATTTACAGGTAACCAACACATTTATGGTATGGTCTGGAGTAACAGTATCTAAATTTAATAGCAAGTTGTCATGGTTACTAGATTATGGTTTAATATCAGTTGAGTCTGGGACATTTTACAGTAAAGTTCAAAATTAATATTGTATTCTGTGAAAAACATTTTTAGGAGGTATAAGTCTTCATATTTTCATTCAAGATTTAATCTTGAGTGGATACATAGGCATAAGAATAGATATTCTGCGGATTTCTTTTTTCTTTGCTTGATATAAGCTGAAATCCCTCAGTGATATTTCCCATAGCAATATGTGTGAAGTCAAATGAGGGATATAGTCCCTTGAAAATAAGAGAAAAACAAAGCTGAAAAATACCAAATAGTGTGAGCAACATTTGCATATGCATTTTTAGCAATTGTAAATGAAGGCTTAATTTCCAGGGGAAGTAGACTGAATCTGAAAAAAAAAAATTACGAGAGCTCCCATTTCTTGAATGTCTTTTTCTTATATTTTAGCTCTATTATCAAGAAATAGAAAGGAATTAGCTTCTAGCAATGAAGTAGTTCAATGAAATCTGAAAAAATTACAACCTTTTATTTTTCCACTTGTTTTTCACTCATTGCCTAGTACTCTAAACAATGCCTAAGATTTTAGACAACTAATCTATTTGTATTTACAAGGCATAAAATGTTACCATTGTATTGTTTAGTGCTGTTCCAGAAACATTGGAAGGATAACCAAGTAACTTTAATTTTTGTGTTGTCTTCCAAGGGACGTCAGAGATGGCTTCAGAAGAAAAAGCTTCTATCCTTCTCATTATGTGAGAGCGCGATCCCCTCATAAGAGGGACTCTCCTTTCTTCAGGGAATCACCAGGGAGCCGAAGGGATTCTCCGCACAGCAGATCTGGCTCTAGTGTCAGCAGCAGGAGCTACTCCCCTGAAAGAAGCAAAGCTTATCCTTTCCACCAGCATAGCAGAAGTATGTCATCTTTACATAAAAGAAATATTTCTTCTCAGCAAGGTAATGCTGGATTATTGATGAGCACTGGTTAGTGAGGTGAAACTGCAACTCACTTCTTTACATACTGTCTTTTACAATGAGAAAACTAGACATTTTGTACCATCTATGTCTGCTCTGGTTGTTTCATTGTACTTTCTGTTCCCTTATGTATTTCATGTGGGAGATTGTAGATGTTATTTTGGTAGCGACTCTAGACTGACTGTAGGAGTTTCAGCTGCACAGCTTTTTCTAGTACTTTATGTTCCTTTTAGTATCAACTCCTTCTGTTACTTCTTTATGTGCTTCATTGGATTCCCTTACAAGAACCTTTGCTGTCATCTATAGCAGATCAAGACATTTCTTCCTGCAGCCAGGGGAAAAGAGGGATTAAAAAACTGGAGAAATTAAAGTACATACTTGTTGCATTTTCTCCAGATGTTCTTAGAACTGTATTATTAGGCTTTTGAAACTGATTGGTTTTTTGCAATTTCATCTTGTTGTCAGATCCTCTCAAATCTTACTTTCCTCAAAGAAATCTGAAACATATCTCAGTTGAGTCTATACTCTGTGTGTTCTGCCTTTTAAAAACTTGACTGTTAATGTTTTCCAGAAGTCTAATGAATCATCTATTCTGAAAATATTCGAGGTTTTCCTATTTAAATGATTTGGAAAAAAAAAGAAAAGATAAAATTGCTTTTTTTAGTATACTATGGTCGTAGCCACTGCTGTTTGTACTGCTTATGTAAATTAATCTGATTTGATTTCCCTTTCTGCAAATGCTTTCTAGTGAACTATACAAACCTACTGTTCATTTTGGCAGCTTTTATAATATAATTAGATTTTTTTTATTCACTGATAGACGTGTCGTGTTTCCAGAGTGACACACTGAACCATTATGTAGCATTTCTTGCCAAAAAAGATCTTCTTAGTTTAGTTAGCATTGTTTAAATATTGAGGAATTATTTTACTCCTTGTAGAATACAGATGACCTTTCTATTTGGTCACTGCAATTCTTTTAACATTTTGTAGCAATACTCAGTGAACATGAATTTCTCTAAGTGTAGGAGAGGAAAAGGAAAATATATTTTTCTACGTTATAGAAGTGTTGTAGGTGTGCAGCTCATACTTACTAGGAAAACAATGTTGTGAGAAAGCCATATAAAATTTTGGCTTGTTTCAGGGTATTCCTAAAATTTTGAGCTGACTTCAATCATTTAAGTACAGATATATAGAATATCGTCAGAATTACTCAGACAGTAGTGGAAGTAGTGAAGTAGAAGCAGACATCTTCACAAACCAGAAAAGATGCTGGTCAAGAGAGGATCTTACATCTAGGTCTGTGGTTTTTGCTTTTTTTTCAAATTGCATGGTTAAACATCTCTCCCAATCACCTTTAAATCAGTTCTAAGGGTCCAGATGGCTTGTACGGAGGACTATTTCTTTATAACCGCTCGTTCCTGGAAAACAGTACTACTAAATTGTTCCTCTAGATGACTGAACTAAAATGTCTTATTCACAAAATATAAATGGCTTAAATAATACTTTTAGAATAATTTTTGAATATGATTTGCCTTAGGTAAGCTCATGTATTACATATTTAATAGGAACATAAAGTGGGGCATATATATATCAACACTACATTTTAGTTGGTACTTAAATGGATTTACAACACGCAACGTATATACTATTTCATGTGGGACTTCCAATATGGCATCTTTTTAGAATATCATAACACTGTTTAAAATCATGCTGTCTGATTTGGTTTGGCCTCATGACTTCCACTGAAGAAGGAATGTCTCATGCTCTACAGCTCTTCATACATAGGATAAAAACAGGACTTAAATGAAGAAAACTGGGGGGATGTGAATAAGCTTGGTAAAGGGAGGGAAGGGGCTAATGGAAAGGACAGGCATTCATCTGTGATGGGAGAGCATGGAGAGAAGCAGGGTGGTATTCCCTCAGTGGGCCAGGAAGTAAGGAGTCTGTAGGGTGGTGTGTGGAGGAGATGCAAGAAGGCAAATATGGTGCATGGAAAGTGTCATGTTTAGTCTTACAAATAGGGCTTTTGGGTTCAAAATAACCACAGATATTCAGAAAAAATGGCCTAATAATGTCTCCAAATTAAATGGTGATTTTTCTCTCTGCTTAACTTTGAATAATTACTGCCACTTGTATCAGCTCATTTTCATCTATTTAGGTGCAAACATATAATCCATTCAACTGAGATAATCTTTAAAGAATCCGGTCTGATAGAGGAGGTGTGTGGGAGGCAGAGTTAGAGTAGTCTGTAAATTTAAAAGGAGGTGGCCCAGCCATGGAGCTGAAAAGCAGGTATCACAGGAGCAAAACTTCAGGGTGGCAAGGGAGATGTTCTGTGCTTTGAGGAGTATGACAGATTAAAGACATGACTATTTCTATTTTCTTGCTTTTGGTTTTGACATATACTTTGTATTTATAGGAGCTTTTTATTTTTCATAATTTTTCTATTTATGATTTATTTTTAAAAAGCTTTTTTCTGCTAAAGATCAATTTCTTTTGTTTTATGTCTACTAGAAATTCTTAAATAAAGTTGATTGCTGTGTTTTTAAAGTATGTTCTCCATTTAGCATCCTCTTCAAACTGAGGTTTAAAGTGCAATTTAGAACATTTGCTTTTGTCAAAGTAACTTTCCCACCTATTTTCATTAGCATTTTTGAAAGACCCATCAGTAGCTGTGAAGATTTTTGCATGGATTAGTAGGCCTTCAACATTACAGCAGTAACTTGCTTGCCTCCAACAGTGATCTTTGCTTTGTATTAAGTCTACGCTATACATATGGTATGAAAATGTGGCAAAAGACTTGAAGACCAGCTTTTCAAATACCTCTTAAACATTTCCTATTGTTAAAGATATGCATTTTGTATAGACTTTTCCTTACATTTTTGTGTAGATTTTTTAAAATACATATGCACTATACATATGGCATTGAGTAAAAAAAAGGAAAATAGCTCAGCTCATAGGAGTGAGATATCATGTCTGCTCTTTATTGTTTTGACTCATTAAATTAAAGCCGTATTTAAAGCCATAATGAACAATCATGTTTATAGCTCTACTAAATTAATTTTGTAAGTATTTGATAGGCATTTTAAGTCATCTCTTTATTAATTGTATTGGTAAAAATTTAATGGAAACCAAGGCAAGTTTGTATTTTATTTGTGAACAGTCAACTGTTTCCCAGTGAGAGTGAATAGCCTAGTTAATTTAGGCCTACTGACAACATGTTTGCTTTTTGTATTTACCTTTTGCAGATCCCTTAGATGTAATCTGTGGACCACAGCTTGAAAACTAGTAGTTTATACTGCAACCATTTCTGCTGCTGTGGGCTGTCTGAAACTGGTCTGTGGCAAGACCATGCACAGACTGTGATTAGCACAGTGAATTTGATTTGACATTTTGCCAGTTGTAACTCTTATAAGAAAAACACTGATCATACAAAGAACATCTAGCCTGTGGCTGATACAATACAGGAGTGTTTCTTATGGCAGGGCTTTTCATCATACTGTGGCCTGCTAAACCAGTTCCTACACTGCCTGGTTTCCTGGAATGATTGACTGTGTTTAATATTTCACCTCTTTATATTATTACATGAATATTAAAAAGTGAAACTACATCATCTTGCTGAATCACATTGATATGCCCTTTCAGTTAATGATGGAGAAAAGGATAGTGGTTTTTCCTAAATGCCTGAAATGACACAGCTGTATCTCTTCTCTCCTTGTGAAGAGAAGAAAGTCTTATCAATATTTATCAGACGATGAAGCATGTAGATTTCACAGAATCATTGAATCATTAAGGTTGGAAAAGACCTACAAGATCATTGAGCCCAACCTTTGACCAAACACCACCTTCTCAACTAAACCATAGCACTAAGTGCTATGTCCAGTTGTTTCTTGAACACTTCCAGAGATATTGAGTCCACCACCTGGGCATTCTGTTAAAATGCTTGACCACCCTTTCAGTGAAAATATTCTTCCTTATCTCCAACCTGAACCTCCCCCCAAGCAGCTTGAGGCCATTTCCTCTTGTCCTGTTGGTTATTTGCCTAGGAGAAGAGGCCAATTCCTATCTTGCTACAGCCTCCTGTCATCAGGTAGTTTTAGAGAGTGATAAGGTTCATGTCTGACTTGAGCAAATTTCACTGCAATTTTTGTAAGCCAGTAAGCATATTTGAAATATACATCTTTAATTTCACAGTCATTAATTTTTTCCTTAATTGTAGGTAAAGAGAGGACACTGAGAACATCGAGAGATGCATCACCTTCAGGGTCCACAGCAGTACCCTCATCAAAGGTGAATTTTTGAGTGTTTCTCGCCATGTTTTTAGATTGCTCATTGTTGGATTTTCTCCTCAGTTAGAAGGAGATGCTGTGTGCAATTGTTATGAAAGGGAGCATCTTGAATTCCTCTGCAATCCGCCAGAGGATAGACTTCCCTTATGTGGTAGGAAGGTGCTGATAATGCTGTGTATCTAATGATGACACTGACAGACCTTTTTATTTGGTATTCACTGCCTCATTTTAGGAAAAAGGGAGTTTTGTATGAATTTAAAATTGCCATTTTTCAAAGTTCAGGTTGTGCCAGAAAAGGAATGGCAAGGAATAAAAAAAAGGTCAGGTGGTTTTTAGGAGCAACAGATCAGTTGGACAAGCCTGTATTTGCACTGAACTTCATCCTTTAGTGATTCCTAGGCTGTGACTGGATTTGGAAATAGTGTGTAAAGTGTCTGACTGACTGAGAAGATAATGTAAATAGCAGAGAAACAGGGTGCTCGAGGATGTGGCAAGAATGATGGCATTTAATTGGGAAGGGAGCTGCATTGCAAGATAGTTTGGTGTCACCCTATGTTTTTACTAATGCCGTTTTATTTCCCATCAAATCTTGTGGACTAAGCACCAACTACATAATCTTACTAATTAGTTAAATGGACAGGCTAATAAACAGTGATGAACAATCAACATTCAATATTGTTCTGGCTTTCCTGTGGCAGCAAAATAATTTTCACATCACAGACTGCTTCCCTGCAAATTATATTTGAGGTTAAAATTAACACTTCCACAGGAGTATTTTCTGTAAATTGTTGAGGAATACTTTAATGAGAAGTAAAGAAACAATGGATGATATTGTTTGAAATTAATAAGGTCCTATTAAAAAGTAGCACTGGCCCTAAGTAACATGGTGTACTAGCTCAGTTCTTGAGGTCTTTTTAATAAAAGCAGTGGAGTGCTTAAACAAAAAAAACCGTACTTTTTGTTGAGAGAAGGGGACACCGAAGAAAATAATTAGGTGGGGAAAAAAACAGGCTTTGGTTGTGCTGTGTTATTCTAAGTACTTATCCCTTATGCAGCTCTTTTAGAACTGCTGTGCTAGCTAAATGCCAATGTCCTTAAGGGCGGAGGCAAGTGATATATTTTCAGTGATGTAAATAAGGAAAGTAAGATAAAAGCTATTATGCATAAGTTACACTGATTTAGATCATAAAATAAACTTCATAATTAGTTCACCTACTTTGCTTACAGACTCAGCATACTGCAGCTTAATATCAAATCCTTGCTTAATACAAAACTTTGAGAACAAGGAGGAATTGCAAAATCTCTTGCTCTTGTTCTAATATGTAATGTGAGCTTAAACATAAAGTATTCTGTAAATGTTCTGCTTTTGTCTTCAGTCAGATCTGATCTATGCTGCATTGGTTTTTTTGCTAGCAGTTTGCAAGTATATGCTTATCTGGTATAGGTTACACAAAATGAAACTTTGATGAAAGTCATTTCTGCAGACAACACAAATATTTATTGGGTATGCATCAGCTGCAGAAATGGAAGTACTTCCATGACTGTTTATTGCTTTTCTCTTGAAGTCTCCAAATCTGCTTGTA
Organism: Lepidothrix coronata; assembly: GCF_001604755.1. NCBI lineage: Eukaryota > Metazoa > Chordata > Aves > Passeriformes > Pipridae > Lepidothrix > Lepidothrix coronata. Next base: position 129,410 of record NW_016690505.1, on the reverse strand, counting down.
ATGTACTGTCCTATGTCAGTGGAGTCTGTTTGGGATCAGCCTCTTGGCTGGATTACACTGACCAGTTAAGTTACGTAAGTGCTTCACTGACATAGAAGTAGTGACAGAAAAAGTGTTGGCAAAAAGACGAACATCTCCAGAGCCAGAGTCTTACAATCTACTAAGGCTTGAGAAATTACTTATATACTTTATATTAGAGATTAAAAGAGATGATTTTCAATGCTCTAAGTTATAATTTAGCTTTGAAATACTTACAAAGGTGTATATTTCTCCAGCAATACCTCTTTTCACTGTAGTATCTATTTGCAAATCTGAAAAGGTATTCTTATCTATCTTATAATTAATTTTTCGCATAATCATGATTGTGAATTAGTACGTGTTGATGTTATCAGATCTTAGCCACCTGTTTAATTGACTACGGCATGAAATCTTTTGTGTTTTTCTTTAATAGCTGCGTGGACCATAAGCTTCAGAGGCTGTGTCCAACGTATTTAGAGCAAAAGACAGATATAGGAGACAGGGAAATCTTCTCAGCAGGTTTTTACTGTTCTGTGTTATCCATGAGGCAAAAAAAAAACCCCAAACAAACCCACTCCAAAAAAAGAGATTTCTGTTTTGAGGCAGGGAATGTGCGGAGGGGAAGCAGTTTGGGTTTTTTACAAGACATACTAGGTTGTTCATTTCTTGCATGTTTGCAGCCTGCGAAGCAGCAGACATTTTCAACTGAGAAGTGTGTCCTGTTCTTTCCCTTCAGTTGTAGTGTACCTGGGGAAATACCATTACTTTATTACATAAAATTCACTCGGGATTTAATACGTATTTATCGACATTCAACCTATAGAATTAAATTTAGTGAGATTAAATCCAGCAGATTTTTGTCTGTATTCCACTAGATATTAGAGTGATTAGATTCTTTTTATGGCTTGTGGAAATACAGTAGGTCGTGTGAGATTTTATTTATCTTCATTTCATGCAAAGCTGACTGTTGGTTATGAAGATACTGGTCTTTTTGTTAGTAATGGACAGAGCTATATTTGAGAAAAGGGAGAGATTAATAATAGAACCACAGGACAAGATTTTTTGGCAGCTAGGGAAAAGTCGGGGTAAAAATAAAAGTCAGACATACTATGGGAAATAGGAACATTGGGGGGAAAAAACTTGGCAGCAGATAGTTTTTGGTTAACTAGTGTAAGAATAATTGTATAGTTTGGAAAGGTGAGCTGGCCAGCTGTTCTATGTTTGTGTCCTATTCCTTGCTTTTAAGAGCCCTGTTCATAGCCCTGCATATTGAACTTCCTGACTTTGCTGGTTGTAATTCTGTAATTTGCAGTTATAGAAAACAGGGATTCCTGGTGGAACATTGTGTTGCACTTCTCTTCTGGATGCAGATAAAGATGGTGTCTTTATGACACCGAATTCTGGAAGAGTTGTGTGAATTGTGTGCTTATGCCATAGTAAAGCACAAAGACACGTTTGGATAATAGTTTACTTGAGGCAAACACAAAACATTTGAAGACAAAGCAGTCTTGATACAGGTCACAGTATTTACTTCCACTGGCCATTTATGTAACCTAGAATGAACTAATGATAAGAGGGGGCATTGTTTTTTTCATTTGGATTTTTGTTTGTGTGGGGTTTTTTGTGTACCTGTTTGCTGAGATGAAACAGGTATTGAGTAGATATTGTTACAGCCTTTTCAGGAGTATCTTTTTTCTTTAGATATCCATCTTAGTGTTGCAATTTTTAAAGCTAGAGTGGTATAGATTCTTGTGTGGATGCTTCTATACATACAGTTAATTCAAATTAAGTACCCACGATAGTGGTAACAAGATCCATAAAGCTAGCTATTCCTAAACTGGTATTTGTCATTGTCTGTTTGCTGCTCTGATAGTAAAATAGTATTCTTAGAGAGAAATCAATTTTTAAATATTATTTATACAAGAATTTCCATATGAAAAGGTAGAATTAAAGGCCATAAAGCCATGACTGACTCTGTTATAAATGATCAGCTTTACCCCCAGTAAAAAATAATTGCTTTTAATGGAACCAGCACTGATCACTTAAAGTATGTATAAAATACTTTTTGTCCCTAATTTGCTTAGGTTGTATACCCTACCTAGTATTTAATAGTTTAATTTAAATTTGTTACAACCTTTTATGCCTGAAAATCACATTGAATTATTACATCACTCCACACTTGTCTGACTTCCTTTAGCTTCCAACTGGTCTCAGATAATTGTTCTGTTGTCTCTGACCTGTGAATTTACTAAAACTGATTTTGAAAGTGTGGTGGTTTCTTAGCAGTCTACTGAACTTCATTGATTTATTTTTTTTTTTCTCCTCTTCCTTTATTGCTTTATTATCTGCTCTTTCCACACCTGCTTTTCCTTAAAGAAATCCGTCAGCAAAATGAAATAATTTCAACTTTCTTATTTCCTATTTTAAAATGTTTTAGGGATCTGAATAACTCCTTAATTTAATTTTGAAGATGTTTTACTGTAAGTGTATTTCATGTTAAATCTTGACCATAATGTGTTTGTACAGGCCTTGGAGAAGAGCAACAGACTATCAGAAAAGGAACTTGCAGAAGCTGCAAGCAAGTGGGCAGCTGAAAAGTCAGAGAAGGCTGAGGAAAGCAATTTACCTGAAATAACAGAGTATGATGTAAGATATGATTATTAATCCACTTGTTTTAAAATGTTACAATGATAGACTCTTGTTTTTCTGTACTCTTCTGAAAAGCACATTTTGTAACTTACTCCTGAATTTTTCTGCTTATGCTATGAAATATTTGTTGAAAGGGAGTGAGAGGGAGACTAAAGTCTTGGGATTTATTTATTTATTTTGAAAAAATAGACAAAGCCAGGGTACATTTTGTTAGTATAATTTGAATTCATGTTGACCTACAACTGACACAATAAGGCTCCAGCTGTCCTGGGGATTCTCCAAGGAACTCTTGTAGCAGTGTAGCTCTGTATGCCTACTGAACTCCTTAAAATTACCAAGGGACTTCCGAGTCAAAACATGAGTGTACGTGTAAAATATAAGACTTAGAAGAGAAACTCTGGTTTATTGAGTTCAGTTTCATGCCATGTCATCCTACCATGTCATGTATTCTTTTTCAGAAAGTAGTCCTCCTCTATATTAAAAACTAAGTTTTCACCTTGATACTGCAGTGTTGTTTTCCCTTGGAACCCTTATTTCATTAATAATCAATATTAATTATTTACTAGTTTATTCCCATCTGTTCTTGCCCCTCCTTGTCTTCTACCAGTGGCTATACTGAAGTGTGATTATAGCCCTTCTCAGTCATTGTTTTGTTATGCTGCTTTTGGGTAGGATGTACTTTTTTGATTCGGTTATGTTAGTAGAAGATGTATAATTTAAAACAACCCAAAAGTCATGTAATGTTAAATTATCTGTTTTAATTCTGTGGTAATTTGCTTTTTGACTTTCACTTGGCTTCAACTTTAGAGACACTCTAAAAAACAAAATAGGACCTACTTTACAAAGTCATGTGTCTTAAACTTTACAATTAATGGGTTTTATATATATTTTTTTATTTATTTGTAAATAATTTGAGGGAAAATGAAAGCATCTTGGGAAGCATCACATTTCCTCTTCTGTTTCACACTTGTGGAATGTAAGGCTGTGTTAGAGAAATAAACTCACTGGATCCATATTTATCTGAACTTTTAAGTCTTTTCTGTTGATGTAATGGGTGAATGCATGAACAATTCCTCAGTACTGACCAGGAAGATCTAGTTGGATAAACAAACTGAAAAAAGTAATTGGGAAAAAAAAAGGGAGGAAGTGTTAGAGTAAGGAAAAAGCAAGAACTGATCCAGGGATGAATGCCATATGGAGGAGAACATACAGATGGACATTTCTGAGAGGTTCAGGAGAGTAACAGTGAAGTATCACTCCTGTTCTTGATGAGGGGAAGGTAATGCAAGGGAGGAAAGAAGAATGGGCCATATGGAGAAGAGTTGTTTAAAGCTTCCTCTGTGCCTCAGAGAAAATTGCAGTGGCAAAAAGATTAAAAATAAAGAATCAAATGAAGCAATTGCAGTTGATTATGGCACAGTCTAAGATGATTTATTGACTAAGAAAGTGGGCTATAGGAATGCTAATGAAGGAGGTGTGGCATCTCATTCTTTGTTCTAGAAGAAAGGATACCTCTCACCTTGATTAGTAGGCTGTCATGTATGAATTGCAAGAGTTTTTAACTTCATGCAGTTTATTTTACATAGTGCTTAACAGTTGAGCTTTGTGTTGCACTGAACCTTTTAGTAGCCTTAACTCACTCTTAGACATTTCGATATTTTCTGTGGTGACAAGATTTGGATGCAATCTTAATGGTTTTTGTTGCTACTAAGGTTTGAGCAGGTGCTCACAGGACCACTTAAGCTTTTGTCTTTTTTTTTTCTATCTAATGCTTTTCTCTTTCATGTTGGTTAAGTCTTAAGATTCTTCACCTCTATTTTTGAATAATAGAAAGTAGTTTTATTCATCTTCTTCAATTCTCAAATCCTATTTTTTAAAAATTATTTTACTACTCTACAAATCTGTTCCATAATATCAGATTTAAATAATGCTGTAAAAGTAAATTACTGCATCTTCTATACAAACTCCTTGGAGTTGGAGTCTGTTTTCTTTAGTATAGGGATAGTGGCTTAATTTCTGTTTTAGAGGGAAGTTTATATAATTTCAGTACTTCAGTGTAATTTTTCATGTTGTTAGAAATCCTCTAATCACGTTTGCTTTTACTATATGGTAGGTATCACTTTTCCTTTAATATTAGACCTTTGGTCCTGAATGCTGCAAGAGTTCTTTCTGACAGCATTTTTATTTTGTTGATGCCTATTTACCTTTGATTTTGTTACTTTTATCCTTTCCCAGAAAATTAATCACACTTTCATTGTGGATTTTTCTTGCTAGCTGGTGTTACAAATATTACATATACAAATCTTTTCTCAGTGGATGGGCAGGTAAAGATTATCTGAAATCATTGCCTTTACACTGTTAAGACTGAGTCACAGAGGTTTTTATGATGTCATGTTTTCTACCTGTTTAAAATCCCTATTTCTGTATCTGTTAAGATTGTAGCAATAATACTTCACTAACAGTCTTGATGAGCAAACTCCATATCGACTTGATGACTGCATTTGGGATTTTATTTTTTTTCCTCACACTGAGGTTTTTATTTTGCTCTCAAAACTGAATCTATTGTTTGTGGTTTTTTTAGGCTGGATCTTCAGCTCCATTATATGTCGAACAAACAGGGGAAACAGAAGCAAATATAACAGATAGTACGGAATTATATGAGGATGGCCAGTTTCTTGGTCGCTCAAAAGCAATTGCAACTAAGACAAAGGAGATTGAACAGGTGAGTCCTTCTGGCATTTTGTCACTAATACAGTAATGGCTTGCTCTGCTAGAATTATCCTGATTTATTTTTTCCTCCTTCTTGGAGTATAATATGAATGTAATCTGATTTCTGGAGATGATGTGATGATAACATCTCTGACTATTTCATTCTGAAGAACCATGACATTTATCTGCACATGGAAATTAGTGGTAGTTTTCTGTAACTTACATACAGCAACTGCTGTTTTTCAAGCTAAGATAATGACTGCTTCTTTGAATAATTGTTTTAAAATCAAATATAATACAAATAATTTCAAATGTAATTAAAAAGTAAGGCTTTATGTGAGATCAAATAATCAAAAATCAATTTTGCAGTGTAATTTCCTTCACTGAAATGTATGCAGTTTCGGATTGAAGACCAGAAGCTGCCTGTTATTGTTTTGTGTGTTTGTATTTGTTTAGCTGGGTTTATTTTTGTTGTTGTGATTGGGGGGTGCTGTTGGGCTTTTGTGTTTGTTTTGTTTTTTTTTTAAATCAGCTTTGAATCTCAGTGCCTTTGTCATTCTCTGAGTATTAAGAACCATCAAATTTTGCTTTGACTACAAACAGATGAGAGAGGGTTACTGTATTCAAAATCTGTATTTTTTTTTCTCTTTTGTGTTGAATACTGGGGATTGATTTAATACAAAACAAGATTTCTGTTACTCTTGTAACAGAGTTTTTGAGGTAGTTCAGTGAAAGCTTATTCATGTATTAGTCTTTATTATATCACCTCAAAGTAAGAAAATTATCTACAATGACCTTCAATTTCATTTGTCATAAACAACTGAAAGTGGTTTGTTTCTGTTTTTTCTTATTTTAAATGCAGAGTTTGGATATTTTTCTGAGTTGATCTTTCTAATGTAAATGCAACTATGTCCAACTCTGTAAATTGCATTTAAAGTTTATCATTTGGGTGACAGAAAGAGGTGACTTTCTTCAAACTTGCTGTAATTTACAGTGTTTTCAGTGTATACCTGGGATGGGTGAAATAGAAATACAAATCAGTTTCCCCCTCATGTTTATCTCATAATAACATCTTCAAGAAAATAGGTTTCATGTCTTGTTTGAGATAAGCTTATTCTAGGTCTTCATTTTTCATCTTAATTCTAGTGGCCTTTGTTCTGTTGCCTGTGAACCCATTTCCTGTGCTGTAACACTGTTCCTTTTTATTGACACTTGAAAACTAGCTTTTTACTCAATTGTTTTTGCATTTGGGGTTTTTTTTCCCCTTTTAATAGTGACTTTGCATAATCATGTTCCTGGTGATCATGGCTTTCCACATGTGCTGGGTCTGGCTGGGATGGAGTTAACCAGAGTATGCTGTCAATGCAGTTGGTTTATCCCTGTGCATCAGATCATAGGCTCGTACATGGCCTAAATCAACTACTACCAAATGCATAAACTTATGGCTATTTAAAAGTGACAAACTGAAAAAAATACAAAGACTAGGAGCAGATTTTTTTATAAAATAGCAGTTGTGATTATTTAGGCTGATAGTGGTGAATCTATGGATTGGTTTAATTCCCCTAGGTCCTAAAGACAGGGTTATAGTGATGAAAACAGATGAAAATTTGGACACGAAACTCTAAGGTTGTTTTCAGTATGATATAATGCTATTGCGCTTGGTAGAGCTTGCACTTAATTCTAAGGAGATCTAGGTTATGATCCATGAAATGGAATACTTTTAGGAACTTGGCTCAGAAAAGCCTGAGGAATAATTAAAGATTTGGATTTTGCAGAACCAGTTTCTCCTGTTGTTGATTTGAATATTGAAGCTGTCAGCTTCCGCAGAATTTAAATAAGATTTTAGAATGATGCTAGAAGTACCTTCAATACATCTTAACTGAAGGAGATGCTTATTTTCTTATAAAATGAGGTACTGTGAATTTGTTAAGAGTTAGACAGGATATTTATTTAATCATTGAAACTCAAGACTGGAGAATTATCTGTATATTTTTCAAATAAATATTTAAAAGTAGATTCTGCTTCAGCAATTAAATTTTCTGGATTTTTTTAATTGTTGTAATAGACCTAATGATTTTCATAATCATCATTAATAGCATAATGAATCATCATAATGAAATACTGTGAATCTTCCTACTGTATACTGAAGCAGTCTCTCTGTACAAACTTATACGCTATTCTATTGACTTTGAGTTCTCAGCATCCAAAAGTAAATTTAATTTAGTTCTGTGTGGCTTGAGTTCTCCTCCCTTGACAAGTAATGAGAGAGGGAGCAAAGACTGGAATGCAAGGTAAATTTGCAGTGCTGTTGTGAACTGCTTACTAAAGGTTCTTTGGATGAATTTCTCAGTATAATTTATACTGATTTTACTACTTTTTAACTGAAAGTATGTTTCTGTTTTTCACACAGTAAAATTAATCCTTATCATACAAATTTAATACTATTGCTAGTCATGCTGTATTGTTTATACAGATGTAACATTTAAATCTTTAAAGTGAACTGTAAGCTATAATACACTTTAGAAAGAATGACCTGATAATAAAATATATAATATATTTATAAGAAAGCTTTTTCATTATTTGTTTCTGATTATTTGTCTTGAAGACTCAAGTAGTAGCAGAAAAAAATTTTGCTCCATGGACTTCTTTTCAGTTAAATTTCATTCAGGTGTTTAAAATAGTTTCTGAATAACTAGTTTTAGTTATTATTTCTGGAATGTAATTTTGTGGAAGGATTACTAAAATAAATTATTTATTGCAAAGACTTATGCTGCACAAGTGGTGAAGCTGTAATCCCTCTGCAAAGCAAGATTTCCAAACAGTTGTTTTTCAGTATACACTGGACAGCTATTAAGGTATTTAAAATAAGTAATGAGGTCAGACAGGGCTTGTGCCACTGGGTATGTGTCAAAGAACTGGTGAGGGTCCAGCTGGTGTTTGAGGAAATGAGGCTTGATTAGAAGGCTTGACCCATTGGATCTCTTCTACTTCTGTCTCCCAAGTTGTTCTGCTTTCTCTTGGAGCACCAGATCTAGTGATGTTTGCTTTTCCATTCATATTTATTCTTAACCTGATTGCCAGGTATTTTTGCTGTTCCAAACTCCTGATAAAGCCCTCTTTGCTTTGTCCTCTCCACCTGTCTCCAAAGCTCCAACCAGGAAAAAGAGCAAAATTTTCCAAATATGTACTTTTACTTCATAGTACTGTTGTTCATAGTACTTTTACTACATGGTACTGTTTCAGGCAAATGCAGAGGCAGAAAACTGTGCTGACAGAACATGCAGTGTTGCAATGAGCAAATTCATTGCTGTACAGCAGAGAAACAGGTGGCCTGATGCCCTGGGGGGTGGTGGTGGCAGCTTGTGATATAGTCTGTTATTTCTCTTAATAAAAGCAAACAAAAAAAAAAAATCCCTTGAGCAATTGAATGAAATATTCATACAGGTGTTCTGTTTAAATAAGTGCTTCTCCGTATCTTGTGTATCGCTCATATCACTCTTTTGCATAGTTCCCTTTGCCTTTCCTCTAAGCTACAATAACAGAACCTCCAGATTCAGAATTTTAAAGGAAATGTGATTGTAAATGATCACTCGACTCATCAAGAAAATATTTGTATATTATTTATTTGACGGGGGACTTATTGCAAGCATTCATGTAAAATCATGCCATTTAAAGAAAAATGAAGTTTTGTGTGCTGATGATAACAGGGGAAGAAGTGTCAGACCAAGTGCTAGTTGCTGTTAGCTATATAGTGACTATCTTTTAAGAGTCTGCAGTTACTTTGCAAATATTGACTGAAGCTGACATAAAGAGAGGAGACTAGAAGTTTCATGGATAAAGGCTTGCAAAAATCCAGACACTGTTTTAACAGAGCCAAGAATTATCTATGTCACTCTCAAACTAGAAAAACTCCAAAGTTTATATTTGATTTGAAATGTTCCAATATTACTTGGAAAGGAAGAGCATGGCTGAAGATGCACAGGTGCTTAAAAACGTTTCTGAACTGGGACTGCAGATCCTGGACATTTCTGACTTCATCTTTGAAAGAACAGGCATAGTGACAGTATCGTGGAAACATCCGGCTTGGATGGGATCTCACCTGAGCCAGTCTCCTCTTGAAACAGGGCCTTAGATCAGGTTGTTTCAGGGCTTTGTCAAATTGAGTTCCAATGAAGAAGACTGCTGTTTCTCTGGACAGCCTATTACAGTGTTTCACTGCTCTGTCTCTTGAGCTGCCATCACAGTCCAGAACATGCTTTCTTTCCAACAAGGACACAGTTTCTGCTCACTGCTTCTCTTGACAGCTTCCTGTCCCCATTTTGAACNCAGCTGCCATCACAGTCCAGAACATGCTTTCTTTCCAACAAGGACACAGTTTCTGCTCACTGCTTCTCTTGACAGCTTCCTGTCCCCATTTTGAACTGCAGAATCCCAGCTTGTTGCTGTGTTCCCCTGGTTTTAGGACCTGCTGCACTGGGAGTGGGCTCAGCTGTTCTCAGGGAAGGGTTGATTTCCTAGAATCCTCTGGCTCTGCCACTTTGTGGTTGAAAGAACAGAATTTTTCCTGTCATTTTTGCACAGCAGGTACTGGGAAAACTGTTCCCTTCCATCCAAGTGCATAGTCTTTTCAATCTTTGTGCCTCTTTGCACTGAATGAAAATTCTGCAGCATTAACGTGTGTCTCGTATTTTAATGTATTCCATTAAGTAGGGTCTAGATCTATGATGTGTTCTTTAATGTTTGGTTTGTAATAGGAGGCTTTGGAGAGTTTTTAAAAAATAAAATAGGGAAGTAATTAACTTTCTCAGTTGAGGTGGTTTTTGATTGTTTGGAGTTTTTTGAAGCTAGGTGTTTCCTTAGACCTTTGAACATGGCTTTCCCTCTTTGCTCTACATTTATAATTTTGAAATAACGTGTTACATGTTGTCTGAGCATAGTGAGGTAGAACCCCATTAAAGCGATGCTTAAAAGATTGGTCTGAGTACTTGAAAATAGTGTAGCAGAAAAGCTTTCATTGTCATGTCAAGATCAATGAATGCCTATAGTTTGCTAATGTAACCATTTCATGCACTTTTAAAATACTTTTACATTTAATAACATGCAGTATGCATTAAAGTATTGTTTTGGAGTTGTTTAGTTTCTGTTTTTATATAGTTAAGGATCAGCTTATGCTTTCAGTATGTAATGTGCTGAAGTGTGGTATTTTTTTGGAAGTGATGACAAATACCTCCCTGGTGTTAAACTCACAATTGGAGCTATTCAGCATCAGTGTTACACAAAAGGCTATCTCTTTGTTCTTCCTTTATGAGCAGGAGTAGCAGGGATTCTTAAAATGTCTTATCTTGTCTAGACATCAAGTCTGCAATACTGTGTTAATTAGTCCATTATTATGTGTCCAGTTTCTTACACATTGCGTATGCGAGTGACATCGGTTACCTTTGGAAAAGTATTATTTTCTGAAGACAGATATTACCAAATGACAATTTTACCAAGTACCTTCCTTGATTTTGGCAAAAATCAAACCTCTTAGTCTCTGAATGAGATTTGACACTCAGAGCTTCAATTTGACTGTTATCACAGAGTTCTGGCATCTAACAAGGAAGCACAGGAATTAATACATTCATGAATGCTTTTTTCTGTTAAGGGAATTACTGTCAGACTGTATGCTTCCAGTTCACCAATGTCTTTAAATATGCAGCAGAATAATATTTTAAAATGTTCAAAACATTTGGATTAATTGCTTCTTTACTGGAATTTCTAAATGAATATTGCTCGTTAACAGCCTTCTTGCTGGAAGATGGTGAAAATAAGCTTGCATTTGAAACTTCATAGCTACAATGCATAGAAAGAAGGAAAAATAGGTGTGTGACTGGGTCCACAGGCTGCCCATATTCTGTTTCCAGATCTGCTAACTCCTTTTTTTTTAAGTAAATTGCTTAAATCTCTGGCCTAGAAGTTACAGTTAAGTAAGAAAAACAGATTTTAGCAATTATAGTGTGTGTAGTTTCATAAGAACTGTTTCTTGTTCTCCTTCTCTGTCATATTTCTTGTTCTGGTAAAACCTATATAGCAATAGCTGAATTGTCTTTGTGTGTATTTAACACAATTAATGGGACTGTTCTCTGGAGGTGCTGCTCTGAGCGAAGACTGACCTGTCACAAAGCAATACTTCACGTTGCAAGGACTTAGTTAAGAAAGCTTTGGTTCTAATATCAGAACATAAAAACATTATTACAGGCATTTCTTTTGTAATAAAATAGTTACAATTTCTGTAATGTATGGGAGTATACTGTATCCCTTCCTCTCTGCCCCCAACCCCCCCAGTGTCCATTGCTAGTTTTGTTTTGCTTCAAACAGTGTAAAGATGAAAGAGGGTGTAAATATGAAGTAGCATCTGCATCTTGGCTAGGAATAAGCTAATGGTAAATATATCAGAAAAGTTTTGTAAGGCTTGGATATGATAGATTAAGCACCTAAGTTTTAGTAGTTGTAGTAAAATAAATAAATTACTAATTGGAGTAATTGGAGTCCAGGAAAAAATTAAAGAGGCTTTTGAAGCTGGCCTTGGGTGCACCTTTTCTTTTGACTTTAGCTGAACCAGGGAAACAGGTTACTGTTTCTTCCGATTAGCTTGTTGGTCTGCTTGTGCTGCTGCTCATTTCAGGCAAAATTATCTAGGTTAGAAAAAAATCCCCTAATTAAAATATAAGTTAAGAACTAGGTGAGTTAAGTGAAGCTGAAAGAACTGGAACAGTGGCTAAAACACACATTAAAGGATTATTTCTGATTGTGGATGAGGTCAGGCATGCTTTGTTTCTGACAGGAATAGACCAGACAAGAGTAACAGGCCAGATGAGAGTAAAGGATGGGGAGGCTGTAGATTTTCATTCCCTCCTAGCTTTTCTGTTGTCCTTCAAACCTTGTGTACTTAATACACAGTGGCAAGGCCTTAATGATGGAATCATCATCATCAGTCTAATTTGGTTGGTAGCATAGTATGTATCATGCCTCCTCTGAGCTTATGTTTATTTTATTTAAATGTAAGTTGTAATTAAGAGAGTTAATTTATTTTTTCATAATCAAGAAAACATTTGTCTCAGGTTCTGGTATTTTGCCTTAGGCTTCTCAGAAAAATTGATGACAATCCCTTTACTTAATTATGTCATCTCCCTATGATCTTGTTTCATCCTTTTGTGGTTTATTAGTTTCCTTGTATCAGTATCCCTCTCTTTATATATAAAAGGCAAATAATTTATTTCTTTTTACACATTCTTAGACACTTCTTCTTCGGTAATAATTCTGACTTGCTGATTTTTCTACGACCTTTTACTATTTACTCTGGACTTCCTTTTTATCATTGCAAAATCAAATCGGTTACATTGCTGAGTTTATTTGATCTGTGTAGGTCACACTTGCCTTAATTCTTTTTTTTTGTGTTGGGATCTTTCAGTGTTATAAATATGAGCTGTTTGTTAGCAATTTGTGTTTTCATGTTTATGAAACTGCAAGATGAAGCACATAAAAGCTTTTGGTCACTATCTTCATAGTATCTTTTATTCTTCTTACAAATACGTTTATTTAAAGCAGAATACTTGTAAAAGGATGTGAAAATTTTAGCTACTTTCCTTTTCTTGTGTTTGGGTCACAATGCTTTAGAAGTTGTAGTCCTTCACTTTACAATTTTTCAGCTGTGTTCTATTCCTTTTCCATGGACATTAATGGGTTATTTGGTATGCACTGCTGTGTTCTTAATTACAAACTGCTGCATATGCAAAATCAGTGCAACTCATTCATTTTACTTCAGCACCTGAAGGTATGGTTTAATAAGGAAATATATTACCACATTTCAGCTTTTTGCCAGCAGCTTTTTTCATTGGAAAACTGATAGAAAGTGTTATTTAATATGCAACACTCAGGGAAATACTTTTAAGAGAACTTAATACCAGAAATGTATGCATTTATGCAGTAACAGTAGGGTATTTCTTAGAGAGGTTGGAATTAGATATAATTCACCTTTAGCTTTCTATCACTACCTATTGAAGATCTTATGTTTTTTAGTGTAAACAGTTTTGGGCCTGTGCTGATCACATTATTTTGGAGTTGGTGAATGCTGAACCCATTGACAGATGTAGAGTTTTTGATGTAGAGGCACTTCATATGTGATCATGCAGTACTGCAAATTGCAAGATCTCACAACTGTTTGCTTATACACAGTCTTAAGGGGGATTGTTTACAGGTGTTACAATGTGGTCGTAAATCTCTGTAAGACTTAAATGAGAGAGGGTTAGTAGTTAGGTACTTGATAAAATTGCTGAACTAGGTTGAAACCAAAGAAAATGTGAAAGAAGGTTGTTCAAATCTGAAAGATAAGATCCACTTCTTGGTCAGATAAAGTGAAAGTTTAAGGAGATATGTATTAAATAGCATTTTTTCAATCAACAGCTAGCAGTGATTGCTTGATTTAAGATTTCTGGTTCTGTCGTGAGAAACCAGAAGAACATAAGGACAGGATGAAATAAGACTTGGAAACTATAATACTGAGTAGGCTGGAAAGAAAAAAGATTAGTTTTAGGAGATGATGAGTGCAAAAAGGTGTTAGAAAGAGAAGAAACTCACTAAAAATGTGTGGGCCTTGTTATATAATTAGGAACTAATTATGAGAAATTGCTTACTGAAAAAACTGTCAGAAGTTGAGATGCTTGGAAGGATAAGCTGAACTGACACTGGGAACCTCCTGAGAATGCTGAAGGATGAAACCAGAAATGATGAATAGTCTGAGCCTTGATAAAGGCAGTAATTTCTGTAGGAGTGAGTGTTGGTTTTGTGGTGTGTTGCGTTTTTTGTTGGGAGGGGTTGGGTTTTTTCTGTTTGGGGTTTTGTTGGGTTTTTGGGGGTTTTGGTGGTGTCAGTGGAGTTTAGTTGTTGTTGCTTTTGTTAACTTGGATATAATTCAGAGGATAGAGAAAGCCTCCTCTTCAATTTTGTCTCCAGTTTATTCTTTCTTTAGCAGAAGGGCATTGGTGGACTTAAGAAGTAGGTTAGCAGTGGTGTTTGATTTTATTTTTGGACTGTTTTAAGGATTAAAGATCAAATTCTCTTTTAGTTGACTCAAGGCACTGATGATCAAAGTTTTAAGTATTTTTTGTTCTTATAACATAATGTCTCTTCAGCGTTGTTACTAGGGAAACCTGCTGCTTTCTGGATTGAAACAGAATGAGAATAGGATCACTCCCATAAACCTAGTAATTAGATCCAGAGATCTAAATTCCCTTAGAAATAGCCTAAGCTCAAAGAACTACTGTCTAACGTCTGTACCTCCCCCCTCACATCATCTCTATCAATATTCCCAATACAGTCTGAGCATTGATCTTCTGAAAGACTTAGAGAGGAAACAAGAGTCCAAATGGTGCTTAAAATAAGATGTCTGTAGAGCAAACGGAGGACAGTGTCATAAAGGAAAGGTTTCGTAAAACCATGTGATGAGGGGAATGCGGTAATTGAGCGAACATGCAAAAAGCGCTGTAAGTGGTAAATGAAATGTGGTGACAGGAAGGACTTGATGTTTGGCGTGGAAACTGGTTTCCATTTCTCCTGCACTGACAAGAGCTTTCAGGCCTCAGGAGGTTGAAGTAGACAGCGGCAGAGTAGTTTCACTCTACCTGTAGGGAGGGAAAATTTGCAGAAGTGTGAATCTACAGTTTTATGGATTTTTGTGTCTTTTACAGACTGTGGTCCTTATCTTTATATAACAGAAACTTGGTTTGTAGATGAGAGTTTTCCTGGTGAATATAGTTTAATCCTGTGATCCATTTGTAATCTGATTTATATACAACACTGATGCATGTGTAAATATAGGATCATCTGTGACCAAAGACACTTGGGTGACAGGTTGTATTTGTCACCTGATTCTTAAGTTTATATGTTATATCTCACTGCCTGATGTCTTCTTTCTTTTGGCAGTTGTTTCACTGAGCAGGTTAAACTCAGTATGTTCTAAAGATGGATAGACTACACCCTTTTGCAATAGCTTGTTCTTTTCTGTGAATATTAGTGGATTATTTAAAAGTAGCTACAATTTACAGAAGACTGTTACATAGTTTTTTGTTCAAATTATTTTGAGTACATTTAGTATTTATTTAGGTTTTTATCTTAAAACCTTGGCATACAAAGTATTAATTTTCTCTGACCTTGAAATAAATACAGGGTAATCTTATAGTTTCAAAAGGCATCAGAATTGGGAACTTTGCTAAATGATATGGGGAAAAAAATCTATTGTAGCATAAATTGTTTATGCATGGGCTTCTTCTGTAAGTTAAGATTGTGAAAACATTAGATTTTTATCTTGGGGTATAAATGACTAATGCACATCATCATTTATTGCTGACCCGCAAGGATCACTTTTCCTGTTTTGTTTGACTCTTGTTTGCATCGATGTTGCAACTTTTGAGTCCTCAATGATTGTCTGGACGTACATTAGTATGGATATCACAAGGGCACGCTTCACAAAACATGGCAGAAAAACAAGGGCCGAGACTCCACACAGGAGGAAGGTTACCGTGTGCCAGTTTTCCTTGCTACTTTGACTTGCAAAGGCTAAGAGGGTCAGCCTGCCTTGAAATAAACACAGAAGGTGAATACTGACCAATCGAGTGGGTCATGTTGTTCATGGTTCTTTAGCTTTTCATGCTTCTTTAGGATTGTTCATACATGAATTTTTTAAACTACTGAACTTCAAGTATTGCTCTCAATGACACTAATGACCTTTGATACATGTTTTTGATACTGTTTCTCCAGTGTTTAATTCGCTTGGTAGCAGTCTTTCCCCTTCTCCTGACTGCAGATACCTTAAATACTTAGTTTCATTACAACATGAAATGTTGTACTTATGTGGATTCTGTGTCTGCTTACTTGACCATAATTATACCTCACAAGCAGTTCACCACCTCAGTATAGTAGATAATTTAGATATTAACTTTTTTGGTCACGTGCTACCTAAAAAAAAAAATCTTCACATAAGCATTTTTAAACAGAAAATCATAAGTAGGTTAGGATATGCTAACACAAACTTCAAGTGGAAATTTTCCCCTTTTATTATGTTTCTTTTTAAAACTTGGCTTTCTGGAGAAACTAGTTTATGCAGTTGCAGAGTATCTATGCTCTGTATCTTTCAACTCTATTGTCAGATTTCAACTAAATTCAATTTAGGCATAAACCAAAATGATTAATTGTTGCAAGCTTTATGAAAATAGGCAGTGACAGAAACTGCATGCATTCCAATGGAGACCATGTTATGATTGCATCTCATTAGACATCCGAAAGTCTCCTTAAGCAAGTGCTGCTGTTTAAAAACAAAAAAACAAAAAACCAACCAAACCCCAACTTTTACCACTGCAGACTTCAGCTGCACATTACA
The DNA here is from genome assembly GCF_001604755.1 of Lepidothrix coronata. NCBI lineage: Eukaryota > Metazoa > Chordata > Aves > Passeriformes > Pipridae > Lepidothrix > Lepidothrix coronata. Next base: position 112,621 of record NW_016690505.1, on the reverse strand, counting down.
AAGAGTTTGGTGCTACCATAGCTTAAGAAATTATGTCCCTGTACTGTTCCCTGTGCTGGCACAGTAGTCTTTGTGGGCCTGACCATGAATTAGGTCAAGAAAAAGAATGAAAAGTTTATAGATACTCCTTTACCCAGTTCTCTTATTCACAGTGTAGCTCCTTAAATGTGCCTGCTGCTACAAGGGAGTACCCTCGCTGTGTTCTATGTCGAGCCACTACCATCTCTGAACATTGACTATCTTGAAGGTACTGTTCAGACACACTTAGTGTACTGCTTAGACACTGCTTAGTTATTTAATCATCAGGCAGAAATCTATAGAAAGCTGTAGTCTTTGGTGGTATTTGCAGAGTAGCTGTTTATTTTCTCAGGGAAGATAAAACTTTAAAAAATATTTCTGTTCAATTTCTATCTAAAGCTGCCATAACAAGAACTCACTTCAAGACATCTCACTAACTTTGATAGCATTGGTTCTGTGTATTTTCAAGAATTAACTCACTTGGAAGTACTAGTGCATCACTAGACACCCTCATAACAGCCTCTTCCACGTGGCCTGTTGGAGCCAAACTTTGATTTAGTTGTGAACCAAACTGGTACCTCTTGGCTCCAGCCTTTAAGTTTTTGAGTAGATTTTGAGCAGAAAGAGCAGTCACAATAAACCAGTATTTTTGGTAGTCAGATAGCTTGGTTTTGTAAACTAAATGATCTCTTTTAATTCAAACTCTAATCGCTTGCAGTTCTTTAAAGTATTTTCACTTTAGGAAAATGAATACCAAGAGATTTTTGTTTTATTTATTGTCTCTCAGCTAATGCAATGAAGAACTGTAAGTGTGCAATTATAGAGAAGTGTTCCCACACCAAGGCACAGCTTGCTGTAAAACTGGAAGCTCTTTTGCATGTGTCTGTTACCTGCCACCGAACAGGGTAGTTGTGACAAGGACTCTGTTGCAGTTTAAGATAAGGATGTCTCTGTTCGTTTGGGGGGACCTGTGAGCTAGACGCAGCCTCCTTGAAACGTGTAATTAGATGACTTCTGTTGGTGGTGCAGTCTCGCCTGTAGGTCTCCCAGCAAAGGGGATGGAGACTGTACCTTCACCAGTTCTTGGCAGTGGCACTGGTGGGCCCCTCCACACCCAACAAAAAAATTTTGTTTTTTCACACAACTGAAAGGGAGAAACCAATCTAGGAAGGCGAATGTCAAGTTAGGAATCTTCCTGTCCAAGTTCTTTTATATGCCAAGAGGTGGACCATAACATAAGGAAGAGAGGAGGACTGGATATGTCCTTGGGAAGGCAGGGACAAAAGGATACAAGAGTTTCTGTGGAAGAGGCAGTGTAGAACTATGTCTAGTTGAGGAATGAGGTGACCTCTGATTTGGAAGGTGGAGGAAATCTGGAAGGGATGAAAGGATTTGTGGTGACAGGAGAGGTAGGGTTAGTAACTGAGTGTGGGAAGCAATGAACCAGGGTGGGACTGGACTTGCAGTTGAAAAAAAAAAAAAGATTTGTGCCAAGATCAGGAACTGCAGCCAAGAGGGTGGGGGAAAGAATGAGATGGGGAACATGGGTGGAGATGGGAATTAATTCTTAAGATGGGAATTAGCTCTAAAGCTCATGGGCAAATGCAGTGGAGTTTACTCCCTGGCTGGAGGGTGGAGACGCTACATCATGCAAGAAAACTTGCTGCTATTTCTGGTGCCAGAAACAAGTGGGGAGCAGTCAGGTGCTTCCAGCATGGTATCTTCCCTTCTGGATGCCCTTGAGGTGTCTGCAGGAAGCTACAATTGTAAGGCAGGAAATGCAATGTTCCTTCATTGAGTACCTTAAATTGCCTACTAAAAAAATTGATGAACATGTCAGTCAGTGCTTTTGGTTCAGTTTACTGTATTTGTCATCAACTAGAAAAAAAATTCTTAATTAAAAATGAGTTTTTAATGAAATTATTAAACTATTTACCCTAGTGTAGGTCTAGCCATAACTCAAAAATGCCCTGATTATTTTTTTTTAATGCTTTTCATAGTTTTTGTCAAATTTACTCATAGGCATAACTACAGCTCACTGTACAATTTTCCTTTTTCTTATAGTTGATATGGAAGGAGGTTTTCTTGCAACTTTGTTTTTGCTAAAATCAGAAGCAGAGATAAGCAAGTAATTATATAGTCTCTCATGACCCAGATAAGTCACCAAGAAAACTGTGGTTTAGGAGTGTTCCTATTTTAAGCAGGATGGGCTTTTTGCTACTGAGAAAAGCATGTATCATTAATGAGTTGGCTCTGGAGCCTTTTAATGTGTGTAGGTGTTACTTGTGTCATAGTAAGCAGCCAGCAGTGATCCCAAAGAAAAGTATCCCATCTACTGTTAAGGTTGTATTAAGTATTCTTGAAAAAACATATGTGCATATTGCTGAAGAGTTATATTAAGATATGCAGAGGTCTCTTAGGGATAAAGTGCTGAGCTTGTTTTTGTCTGTTGTGGATCAACTAAGATTTTAAAAGAGGCAAGGTCACCTAGCATGTTACCTGAGTATGAATACTTCCTTAAAGCTGCTGTATTATATATTATATTTAAGCTCTGAAAAAACATGTGTGCATATGTATATAATATATACAGTGCACAGTGTTTTCATGGATGTTTCCATGCAACTAAGGAACATACCTTTTGTTTATGTTTTCCTGTTTGGCAGAAATGCATGAAATGTAAATGCATATATCACAAAGTAATATAAAGATGCTCAGATAATTCAATTGAAGTGAAATGGTTTTCAATGAATTTTTGATTTTTCAGAGTGCTAGGTTGTATGAGAGCTTCAGTGAAGACTTGCCAAGGGAATGGGAAGGACTGGGATAAAATTGTGGAAGAAGTGCAGGTTGTTAGAGGTAGTAGTGGTTCCTTTGTCACATATGTATTGGCTAACTGCAGGGTCTTGGGCAGGAAGAGTGATTTGGCTTTGTCCACAGTGTAGTTTGCTGAGTGGTGGAGAACTAAGGAGAACAAAGAGAAGATGTGAACAAATGAAAAAGAGATTATTATTAAGTTGAGGTAATATGAAGTGAGTCAATGGATTATGTTACAACTAAGCAATAATTTTAGGATCGGATTTTGGTGCATTGCAGCCAACAAACGGGAAGTGTTAGTCGTGTTCTCTTCATTAAGAGTGTGAGCTACTGACTTACCCTAGAGAAGGCAACTTTTCATTTTTTTAAAACAGTTAGTGTTATTATTCTACACAGTCCGTGGTACTCTTAAATAAATATATAAATAAATGAAATAATCCTTTGTTTACTATATAAATGAATTCTTTGTGGATGCTGATCCTTGAAATAGAAAAATCCCTTACCTGCTGATTTGAAAATAGGAAGTTTACAGTGTTTATACCTTTATGAGATTTTAAAGAACAGAAAACCCATTTAAATTAAAATTAAATTTTCAATTTAAATATGAAAATGTCATTCATTTTCATTGTGTTTTTTTATTTAATTTGGCTTGCTCTGTTCTAAATAATTAAATATTTTTTCCTGATTTAGTTTTGATTCTAGACAGTGTAGTTCAGCCAGATCTTTATAAGCACAAACTGGTTTTAGTGTTGAGGTTTTGTTTGGTTTTTTTCCCCAAAAAGTTCTGTAAGGCTGCATGAAAGGAGAAATGCCTTATTTTTCAGGACATGTTTGTGCGAATAACCCATCTACTCTGTATCTTTGAGAGCACATGGTAATCTTGTATGAAGTAAGGTTAAAAGGTAAATGGTATGGTATTGTTTCTTTTGGCTGTTGCATTAAAGTGCTTGACCTTTGGCAGCCTGTTTTTATCTTAGGCAGTAAACTGTTTAGTTCTGCTTATCAAAAGAGACTTCACTGCTCTCTTTCCATGCTGTTCTTATCCAAAACACACTGTATCAATCCAGCATCAGTAGACTTTATGAGCAGCAGCTATTATTCTGCCTAGAAATGCAGCATAAAAAGTTTATTTATGTTGTAACAGTACATTCTATTCAATAAATACTTTAATTTATATTTTTGTGGTTTCCAGCTTCATTATAGTTCAGATCTTCTTTTGTATTGCCTCCTTATTACCATACTCTTTCCCTGGATTTTGGCTGTTTGATGTGAAATTACTTGGTTTGGTGTTTGCTGTAAAGTGAGTTATTTTAGACTATTCAAACTATATAATTTGTATCTCTAAAGGTAAGATTAAAACGGAAGAGTATGTTTGCAGGTATTAGCAGATTTTCTAGTTATTTGATGATGTCTTCAAATCATTGACAAGGTGGTGGTAATTTGAAATTTTATGAAGTGTTTAGTTAAAGGGTCAACTCCCCCATACCTTCAGTTGTCTGTGTGATTTGCCAAAGTGAAGTTCTATATGTTGGAATTTTGGCCAGAGGCAGAATTTGCTGTATCTCTGAATTGAATCTCAGAATTGGTCGATTCTGCTGATGATATTCATCAAATCTTTAACCTGCAGGAAGCGGACAGTTTCAGGGCAGCCGCTGATTTGTTCTAGCTATATTTGTTCTAGCTATATTTGTTCTAGCTATATTTGTTCTAGCTATATTTGTTCTAGCTATATTTTTTTTTTCATTGACTTGTTAATTCACATGATGCTTTACTGTTGTTACTAGTAAACAAATACTGGCACCATAATGAGCCTCCCTGTTTTACAGTTAAATATTTCATATCCAAGAGGACTGAGTCCAGACTGCTAGTATCCTTGTATAAGAAATAGTGTGGCCGGCAGGCCCAGGGCACTGGTGAGGCTGCACCTCAAATCCTGTGTTCCGTTCTGGGCCTCTCACTGCAAGAAAGACATTGAGGTGCTATAGTGTGTCCAGTGAAAGGCAATGGAACTGGGGAAGGGTCTGGAGCACAAGTCTTATGAGGAGCAGCTGAGGGAGCTGGGGATGTTTAGCCTGGAGAAAAGGAGGCTCAGGGGGACTTCATCACTCTCTACAACTATCTGACAGGAAGTTGTAGCAAGGTGGGGGTGTCAACCTTTTCTTCCAGGTAACAAGTGACAGGACAAGAGGCAGTGGCCTCAAGTTGCACTAGGGGAGGTTTGGATTTGATATTAGGAAACGTTTCTTCACTGAAACAGTTGTCAAACATTGGAACAGACTCCCCAGTGTAGTGGTGGAGTCACTATCCATGATGGTATTCAAAAGACGTGTAGGTGTGGCACTTAGGGACGTGGTTTAGTGGTGGACTTTGCAGTGTTATGTTTACAGTTGGACTCAGAGGTATTAGAGATCAACCTTAATGATTCTGTGATTTTGAGTACTAGAAATATCTCTGTTATTCTTTGATTTAGTGGATTTGTTGCATCATGCTGTTACCACAATTTATAGGTGTCACAGATCACAGAAAGCTGCTGTAAGCTATCCGAAGAATACGGAGCTAAAGCTCTGTAAAACTGTCTTAGGAAAAAACCCAAACAGAACAGTATTTGATGATCCTGGTTTTCTTCTTATGGTCATAAAACTTCTTATAAGGACTGACTGAAGCCAGGCTTGAAAAGAATCAAAGCTTTTCAGTGGATGCCAGAATCTGGAGACAAGCAAACACTTCAAAAAGTCCTGAGTGTGTTCACATATCTTGCCAAGTTTGTTCCCAATATATCCTCTGTCAGTTCACCCCATCAGACAACTTCTGGAAAATGTACAGTGACACTGGATTGAACAGGGCAGACATTCCTTTAATGAGTTTGACAGGTAACAGTTCTTGTGCTGAAATGCTGCAGTGTTGCTTAACTATCTCAATAAGAAGGCTTGTAAATAGAATGCAGAAAGCTAGTGTTCTGAGATGATGTTTTTAAATACAAATAGGCTTGTTTTTCACATGGAAAAATAATTCACAATGAAAAAAAACCAGTGGTTCCCGAGCTCTTTTGAACCAGCTAATCTCTGTGATTCTTCAGTATTACTTATGAGCTGTAACCCAAACTTATCAAGTAATTAATTCTAAGTACTGTGGGATACAGTCAGTGGTATATCCACTCAGTAAATGCAGAACTCATACTACGTTCCCTTGGAACCACAGTTGGTAATCGCTGCCCTAAGACATATGATTTACTAACCATAAAAGACAGTCTCTACTCGTTGTGGCTTTCTCTTCGGGGAGAGACATGCTTTCTGTTTTTACCAATTTTTGGATTGAATTTCTGCTTCTAAATTGAAGTGGAAATAGCTAGAATTGTGGGAACAGAATCAGAAGGAGAGATTATTTGGGTGTTGAATACTAAAAACACAGAAGGAATGCATATATTTGTAATAAGAAATGAGGCTTCATCATAAAGCTTTTCTGACCTGCTCCAACCCCAGCCATTGTTCTAGCTGTATGTTCTGTTTCTGTGTATGTTTTGTATTTGACAGAAGATACTACTAAGATATGCAAACATTTAAACACAGATCCTGTATGCTTTGTCTTTCTGGGTTATGTGGAAGTTCTGTGAGTAGTTCCAGATGAGCTCAAGGAGACTGTAAACACTACTGTAAAGCTATAGATAAATGTCCTCTTTAGATGTCACTCACAGATGCTTGTCACCTTCTTACCCAGGATAGGTGATTCCTCTCCACACCCCAACCAGTGTGCTATCATGTGACCTAATGAGGCTGGTTTTGCCTAAAAATTCATTTTAGTCCTGTATCCTACTGGCTCACACAAACAAGTGGGGTGATGGTTTCTGGCATAGGAATACTGATAGCTGGGAAGGGGGAAGAATCTTTTCAGCTGTCACAGCTGCATGTGGAAAAAGATATCCATCCACAAGCTAAGGAAAGATTACAGAAGTCTTCAAAAACATGGTCTTAATTGTCATTTTCCTTTATTTGATTTTAGATTTGAAATGAGTACTTAAAGTAAATGATGAGAGAGCCTGTTTCAAGGGTAGAGACAGGACAATGACTTGGACATGGAAAAAGTTTGATCCATTATTGAGGCACTAATAAAATCGATTTGTGAGGCTAATATAATGTGTGAAGTAATTCTAAACTTTCAGAAGCAGTAAGGTTTAACATAAACTAAGCAATAAAATGTGGGTAATCGAAGTAATTGTTTTTCTTCTTGCAGCTGTTGCTTTTCCTTTCCGAAAAGCTGTCCAATTACATACAGTAGTTTACTTATTTTGTGTAGTGTTTTCTTTATGCTGCATATGTGATGAAAAAACCTACCCTTTGGCATGCAATTTCAAACCTGTTTTAGCATTTTTTTAACCATTAAAGAAGAAAAAAAAATAAGTTGCTCTTTTTATAGTGATGGTGAGGAAGTCTTCTCATATGAGGACTAGTTCTTAAACTCATGGATCCACCAGCTTTGAAGTTATATTAGCAATGCTGCTGTCAGTTAATTGTGCAACTAACTACTTGGAGTTGCTTTTAATTGGAAAAAGGGGGGTTTTGGTTGTTTTTTTTTTCTATTGCTCCTTATTTTCATTTTGCAGTTGGAGAAAATACAGGTGATCCACACCTCAGGATAAAATTCTGTCTTGCCCATTAATGAAAATGAGCCCTCATAACACAGTATTGAGTCTGAGAATATTTGTAGCTGAGAATATTTGTTGAAATTGAAAGTGTGCCAACTTTTGTTGAGGGAAAACTAAATCACCACAAGTCGCTTTTTGATAAAATCAAGTGCATCATTGTTGATCTTGACTGCAACACAGCCGATCAGTGTAGATTTGAACTACTGTACATTTCATACAAACTATTTGTGTGTTTTTATGACAAGAAAGACTGGTTTGTCATTTTATTGTTGCTGTTAATATGCAGCCCATTCTGATGAAGCTTAAATGAATACTGTGTTCCTTTATGGTCAGCGGACATAACTGAAAGCTATTAAAGCATTTTTAACAAGAGAATTAATGTAGAGTCTTCTGCAGATAAACTTCACCCTTCCTGTTTCGGATGGAGCAATAAGTTTACCATGGAGCAGATTTAGGAAATAGCTTTCCATCAATTCAGTATTTTATAAATAAAAAGTTGCAGGGCGAGGTCCTTCCTTTGGCATAAAGCTGATTATTTCCTGTTTAATCCAGAACTGGTGCATTTCAAGTAATGGGAGTTTTTTAGCATCAGTCAGAGAGGAGAGTATTTAGGAATTTGTTTTCATTCATGTTCCTATGAAAACACAGTTTCTAGACTTGAAGATCATTATAGAACAAAGAGAAATAATTAGATACATAAATAGTTGCTCTTTCAGACAATTTTTGGACTTGGCTGCTCAGTTGTTTGTATCTAGGCATTCTTAAACATTTAGCTGGGTATTCTTATACATAAGCTGAAAAGATGTCATTGATATATCTTCAAGAGATTATCAGTACTCCTAGTGAGGCTTAGAAACTGATGAACTGTAATTTCTATGGATTATTTGAATTCAGATTTATTATCTGCTTACAGAAGGCACACACTTTCTATAGCAAGAATATGTAAGAGGCAGAATTTAAACTCTTACTGCTGCTTTACCTAAGGAACACACAAGTTAATATATGAAGTAACACTACCCTCATCCAATACATCTGTTGTAAAGAAGCCTATGAAATCTAGGCCACACACAAAACTGGTCTCCAAGGGCCTTTAGTTGGTGTTAGAATGCTGTTATTATGTGGTCTGATTGGTTTAGCAAAGAATTATCTCCAGTAAAACCATGTAACATAATAGTCCTTGCTCTCCCACATGGGAGCTACTTCTGCTTGACTGAGCAAGACATTTCTTGAAGGAGTAATAATACAGTTGCTCTTGCCAAAATGTAACATTAAATGAAGTGTATCATCATGTACATTTCTTTTGTGTACCAGTTCTTGTTCATTTAAACATTTGTGTCAAGTCCTCCACCATAGCATTAAAAAATATTAAAGTAAATCCATGGATTTCCTAGCAATATATTTAAAATAATTTTTTACTTCTTATTGAAAACTTACGTGTATTAATTTTGAAGCAGTGGGGAATTAGTTGCAAAATGTAAGTTTTCATAAATGAAAACTCTGTCGCTGAGCTGTCCAGATACAAATTTAATTGCCAGGCAGTACAAGTCACAGCAGTTCAATATTAATCTTGCATTGTGCTAATTGCTTTGAATGTGATGCTTTCCCTGTTCCCTTTGACTTTAAAGATTGCTGAGACAGTTCAATAGTTTATATGAACAGCTTTCTACGTAGTACCAACTTGGTTGTTTTTTGCTATGATTGTTCTGAACTATACAGCCTTGCTCTACAGATCCGTCCTTGTGTAACTGGAGCTGTAAACATGTACTGCACTTGTTGAGGACTTACCTTTTTATTGCTTTTTATTTTTATTACTATTTTTTACTATTTTATTTTATTACTATTTATTACTATTCTCCTATTATTTAATAATAGGAGACCCTCTTATTCTTTGTGTCTCCTCAACAGTGTCATACAAAAGCTGCCTGTTCCATCTTTAGATTGCTTTATAAGCATTGAGCAAATGCAAAAAAACAGGTAATTTTTTGTTTGGATGGTGAAAAGAAGAAGGGAGTTGAAGACGGGTGGTGCTTCTCTGCAGGGATGATTAGAGGTGTGATTGCTCTCGAGGGGCAGAGAAGAGCAGAAGCCATGGGCAGAGGAGGCTGATGTGTGGAAGACAAGGCAGTGTGGCTTTGTTGGAGCACAACTGCAGACATGGCATGCCTGAGACAGTCATGGGCTTCTCCTGAGCAGCAATGGGCTCCATCCCATTCAAAGCCCATGGCTTCACCAGAATAGCAGAGGTGTCACTGGGGGCATGGTATGAAGCAAAGGAGTATCCAAATGATGTCTTGACCTTAAACTGGAGGTAATCGATTCACACAGGTAAATAATTTGGCCTGCATGTTTTCTTCCCAGTGTATTACAGAGCATGGAAAAGACCAAGATTGTGTCTCAGGACCCAAGCCAACTCTTCAGGGTTTTCAGCCTTAAAATGTATGTGTAAACTCAGCAGAGAGTTTGTTATTGTAGACATAGACACCCACCGATCAGTTTTACAGAGCTCTTTTCATCTCCTTTCTAGAATTCTACTTTTAAATGAAGGGGAAGCCTTGTAGTGGCATTGTTTTACACTGCATTTCCTCTATCAAATTAATTTAGTCAAAGGAAAAAGGAAAATCACAGACAGGAGATGCTGTGACCTAGAAGCAAGGTGCTGTAGACCAGCTGAACAGAAACAGTGTGGCCCCAGCTCCTGGGGAGTCCAGGGCCAGCCTCAACTGCGTCTCCCAAGGGCCTCCTCCCAGGCACTGTGGCTCCCAGCACCAGTCCCTGCTGTGCTGTGCTCCCCTGTTGCCCCCACAGATTGCCAATTCTGGTCCTTGAGGGCGAAGCAGAGTCCAGGTCCGAAATCATGCTGCTTTTAAAGTGAGGGCTGTGTCGACATCTATTCCACATGAGGGGCTTCCAGTCAGGTATTTAGATGCCAAAAATATTGGACTTATATTCTGAAAGCTGATTAAACCTATTAAACCAGCCATTTTAAATGTTCAGTGGAAGGGCAGGCAGAATTGCATTTAAGTGCAAATAACTTTAATATTTTGCATAACTTCAGTAAGTAGCAGATTAACATGCAATTGTTCATTATTATATAGTAGATTAACTTATTTCTCCCAATTTGCATTTCAATGAATATCTAGTTGATCTATAAGCACATTGATTAATGGGTGCAGAAAATATTACATGGATTCAGGAAAAAATTGTTAGTGTGTTTTTAAAAAGGAATAGAATAGACTTGTTGATATTTTATAACTAAAAATTGTACACCTCTATTGTAACCAAGCATTAAATTTTTTGTATGTTAATTTAGCTTTTTCTAACCATAAAAAATAGTTTATCTTGGTTGAAAATGAATTCTAAATGTCTTGATCATGAGAATTGTCTGCAAGTGGTTTAATGACAGTTCTGAGCATTCTTTGCACTGTGGAGCTATAAATTTATATATTGTACTCATAAATATAACAGTACAATTACACTGCCACTGCAGCAATGAAAATTTCTCTGTACTCTTTCAGTAGAGGATTAGCTTATTGTACTTTAGGAGACTAAATTTCGGGTAAGTTAATGAAGTCTAATTTGCAGAGTTGAAAAAAATCCAAGATAGCATGTAAATAAATTAAAAAGAAGAGATTTGGGGAGAGGTAATAATTTCTTTTAAAATATGTCTTTGGCGAAGAAAAAACTGATACTAGTGGTTCAGAAGTCATTCAATGTATACTACTTTCCCAGTTTGCTAGAGCTTACATGCACAATTAAAATGCAAATTTGACTGCACATGCAATCAGTTGAGAGTTAAGTCTACATTACAAAAATTTTCAGTATTGCTTTTAGTTAGGAGTAGAAGAAAAATTTTGTCTTACAGTCTCACCCATGGTGGGAAAACCTGGCATAGATGTGGCTGGTTTAACAGAAGAGTGCTTTGTCAGACTTATTTTAGGTCTGCTGATGAGGTGAAATAAGAAACTGATTTATACCACCAGAGGGCTATACCAACCCAGCTATCGTGGTTTAGGTGGGGGAACAAAAGCTGTTACCTCTCCCTGGTGTAGGGGGGCCCTGGGGCATCACTGAAGCAAGGAAAATTTCCGGTAGTTTGCTCTTTCATTATTGAGGTGTCTGGAGGGGATGTGCTATGGCTTTCAAATTTGTGCTGTACTTGTGCCTCTGCAAGTTCATGCCGTGCCTTTGTGAGAAATCAAACAATTACCAGCAAGCATGTTGCTTCTTTCCTCCTTGCATGGGGTATTTGATACTTGTGGGAAATGTGCCCTTGGTAACTGAAGAGCTTCTGTCTTCTGAAAGATAATATATTAAATGAGTACTTGCATGAATCACAGATGTCAGATTGTGATCGCTGGGCATGTTGGGTCTTCTCAAAGGTGAGTTAGTATCTAAGGGTTGCAGGCTGTTTAACATGGTTTCTGAGCCACAACCTTAGCTCCTTCCCCTCTGTGAACTGAGCCTTGAGGGTCTTCGGCCTTTTGGATGGGGAGCTAAGAACAGGCATCTCTGAAGAAAAGCACTGACTCAAAAGCACTGAGGCTATATACATATGGTATAGAGCTGCTCAGAGGGCCTAGACGCATGTTGTGTTGCTTTGAAGAAGGAGCCCTGGTGGAAGCAAGAGAGTGTTGGATGAATCTGTAAATTTATTGAATGATAAAAATACTGAAAAAAATGCAGGAAAAGTTGCAATGAAAAAGAGCAAGGGGTTGAAAATTACAGGTTAAATTGTGGGCACAGATTTCACTTGCTAAATCATCACACCCACTTAATGGATGTGGCCCTTGTCTGTCTGGTGGTCCTGCTTGTGTTTGTGAGCAGAAGAGATTATCCTTCAGCATTGAAGTGAGTTTGACCATCTCCTGCATATAGCTGCTTAATCCTTGCATATGCAAGTCTCTTGATGATTCCTATTCAAGAGGCTTTTACATGTGCATAAAGCCAAGAGCATACAAAAAAGGTGCCACAGTGCCATATTCATTCAGAGCCATAGCTGGAGAAGAAAAAGAAAGTTAATGTTTTAACGCTGTATATAAAATAAAGCACATCCATTAGAGCAGTTCTCCCACAAATGAGAAGTGAAGATTCAGTTGAGTCCTTTCTGAGACAGTAGAAATTTGCATCTTTCGTTTTCTACTCAGTTCTACTTTCTATGAGCTGTGGACAAGGGAGATACAGAGGCTAACTTTTGTGTCCTGGTGGGACCGGTCTTCCTGGAGATCATTCCAGTGAACAGGGAACTTCTGCCTTGTTTCCCTATTCTTCAAATCTATTTAGAACAGATGCTGTAGTTTTAGCTATTCTGAGTCACTTTGAGAGGTTAAGAAGCCTTTCTTTGCACAGACTGTAGAGCTAAGCTGGGGGAAACTTGGTGCATGGGTTGAAATAAGGGTTGTCCTCATGCCCTTTGAATATCATGTCTACTCTTGCTGTTGAAATGAAGCTGATTTTTGGCCAGGTATGCAAGACCTTGAGATCAGTATTACTCTTATGACTCTTCTGCAGCCTGTAATCATTTGCAGGGGAGGACATCTGAAGTTCTAGTTTTCATTCTCATTACTGTCCAACAGCTCTGTTGAACAAAATGTGTGTGCCACTCTGGAACAGTTTTGGAGGAAAACATGGGGCTGTGCTAGGCAGAGAAAGGAAATTATGTGGACTTTGTCAGTGAGTAGTAGGCATGTCGTCAAGGTATTCCCTAGCTAGGTATAATTTCACTCATCAGCAAAGCCATTCAATATGTTTTTCTTTGGTTTAAGCCAAGACCATTTTTAGATTATCACTGAAGATGGGATATAGCAGTCAAAGACATGAGCAGTCCCCATGTGCTTGCTTCTGCCCCTCTGTCTTCCTGTTCAGAGAAGAGCTGAGCTGAAAGAAGTCTGTGGTGTCTATCATTCCCTTCATGTCAGTGTCATACGTTGTAATTTAAGACACTGATGATGGTATTTTGAGGTTAACTGTGAAAACATAGCACAGACATAGATCAGGGAGTTTTCACGTTTCATTCTGCCTGGGGAATTCTAGGGCTTGGTCACCTCACACCTGGGAGACTAACATTTCCTTTTCTCGAACTGTATCTGGAAATAAATGTCTTTTAGCTATATTTAAACAGTTCTAAGTGCAAATTTTGATTTAGTTTTCTGAAATAAATGAGGAGTGTTCACTAACATGTTGCAGGTGCATCACACCTTTAGATTTGCATCAAGTGCTTATATGGAGACCAGCACAGCAAATGGTTGATCTCAGCCAGAGCTTCTAAGCTGTTATCATGTAACAATAAAAAGAGCTAAAATTCCATGAGAATAATATAAAAGTATGCATATTTGTGATCCTCTGACTTCACAGATGTCAGATGTGTTGATTTTGGAAAACTCTTCAAAAAGAACTTCAATTCAGCTTAAATACTTCTGGTTCATAGGAAAATCAAGACCATGTATGTATATATATAACATAAATATATTTATGTATTGTGGAACAGAACAGCTGTTTATACTTCTCTTTCATCTGCTTACTGAAGTTGTACATGCTCTTTCCATTATGCTGGTGCTGTAGCTTAGGTCAGAGAATAAATGTATGCTCAGTAAATGATCACCCTATGGCTCTAGCTGTTGTCCGGATTATCTGACATATGTTAGACAGAATAATCATGTCATTGGTATCATTCCCTTTCTTGGTTTTCATTTTAAAAACATTATTTCTTCTTTCCCCACATATGATGTAATTTTCAGCTTTTAGTTCCAGATGTTTACAGATGAGCTTTCCATGGTCTGAGATCAAAATCAGTATCAGCTGGAATTTTAAAGATAGGGTTATTTTTGTACCTTGTTGGATCACAAGTTCTTTCAGTGTTTTTCTCCAACAGAGAGCTTCTTTTGCTTGTTTAGAGTCTCTTCTGCAGTTTTCTTCCTTTCTTAAGCATCACATTGTCGGCTCATTCTCCAGAAATAGCCTCCTTGTATTCTGTGTAAAGATGGATTTTAATGTCGTGCCACTGTCCTCTTTTTTTTTTTAAGAGCTTTGAGTGCTTTCACACATTTTTCAAATAGTTGATTGTACCATTAAGTTGTAATTAACATCTTCTGTATTGATATTTTGTAATTGATAATCTCTGTTTCTTTCTGAAAGACATAGTAACTTCTCTCTGAAGGTTGGTAGTTGTGCACTGACTTCAGATATAAACTGGTTTGTGAAGTTATTTTCACTTTAAGACCATGGCTCACAGTTCTTTCAGTTGTGCTGATGCATCTGATTTTAGAATTGAATCATTGAATCACACTAATTGAGGGAAAGTAATTTTAAAAGGGATAATCTCAGTGATGCAATTTATGTTGCAGCTATACAAATAAGTTTATCAGCACAATTGGGAAGGAGGCAGATTGCACCAGGAGGATCAGAATTAGTAGCTGGGGCAGAAAGCTTCTTGAGGGAAAATTGCTCAATTATTGTTAGAGGAGCTGAGCTGTTTCCTTTGTTTTCTGTTGTTAGAACTGCCTTCCGGCTCCACCTTCGCCCTCTTCCCCTAATTTAGGTCGATTCTATTTTTTTTAAGTCTTTTGTCATAAAGTATTGAAAATGTTCATCTGTTGTATGAAGGTGTTTAGTTTCCAGATTGTTGTGACAGCAAAGTGACTTCTGACAATGGCTCTCCATTCTTCTCCAAATCTTCTTTTGTGAAAATTTGAAAGAAAAATATGCTTAGATCAAGCTAATATTTATATGCTAAAGGTCAGAGAATTTCATCTGGGTTAGTTCTTTGTGGTGTGTGAGAGAAACAGCAGATAGTACTATTTGCCATTCATTTGAAGACCAATTAAAAGTAGAGCGTTTCCTTCAGTTGTAGCTTTGGGTGCCTTCCTGTGCAGAAGATGGGGCAATGCATCTGTGTTGTCTGTTAGTGCCAGGGTCCTCTGAAGACTCAGAGTTACTAGGTTTGTTTACTTGTGGAAGATCATTCACACATCCTTGGTCTGACCACTTTGAAGGTGGTGAAAAAAATCAAACTATTTCCCCCAAAGCATAATGTCTGTGGGGAGAAAAAACATTTCAGAAATCGTCCTGTGAAGGTGTTAGCAAGCATGCTGCAAGTACTTGAAAGGCCTGAGTTACCCAAAGCGAAATCCCATCTGTCTGTCACATGACTAATCAGAGACAGCAATTCTTTCTGAGCTTTTTCTTTGGAAAGAATCAGAGAAAAAAGTTACCCAAAAGTTACCACAAAGCCTTCTCTGAAAAAAATGCCATGTGCACAACATTTCCACACTGAGGATGTTCAAGCTCCAGTTTGGTTTGGACTGCACTCTTCTTTTTAATTTTTTAATCACCATTGAAAATCAGTTTCTTCTGAAAGATTTTCTTTCATTTGTCAACAGTGTTTGAGTCTTGTTTTAGACTGTTTTTATAGAATATGCTTTCAAACATTTGAGAACTGTCTTTATTAAAGATATCATGTTAATCATTGTTTTTCTGAGAATAGTTTAGTTTGTGTGCAGAATGTTGGGCTTTTTTACTGCTCCTCTGACACGAATATGCTTGAGGTGACCTCAGACTGGTTCTTATGAATACAATAGTGTGGTGAGTTTTGGTTGGGGGTGAGGTGGGTGTTTTCTTTGTTTTTTAATTTTGTTTTTAGTAGTGGGGAATTGCTTATATACAGTTGTATAATTGGCGTCCACAATATAGGTAAATGTGGGATGAAAGGGTCACACATCTCTGTGAAAAACAAGTTCTAAGACAAGTCTAGAATACTAAGAGATAATCATACATTGAAGAGTATCAACATTTTAGCTTATTGTACTCAAAAAAATATATGGAGATAGAAAACTTACTATCTTCATTCAAAAAAACCAGTGCGTTTTCTAAATGGAAATTGGCCAAAGAGGTGTGAAAATGAACTGCACCTGGCAGTTGGAAGACTTCGACAAATTCCTTTTTCTCTGGGTGTTTAGATTAATAAACTTAGCTGGAATCTGGAAAAAAACAAATTTGAAATGCCACTGACTTGCTTTGAAAACCACCTAAGAGCATAGCCAGATGCTTGTTAGAAAAACAGTTGCAGTGATAATGAGAAGTTCCTTCATCTCTAATGTGGTGCATAACTGACTTGAAAACTCCTCATTCCCTGCAGGATGAGGTCAGATGGGTTCAGGTAAAGCACTGTCAGGATTTCTCTATTCCCTAGTCATTGAATCACCAGTGCACCCAAAGTCATATTTATCACGGACTTTTACAATAAACAGATATCCAACAAACAAACAAAATTTGGTGGAATTATTTAAACACACCTTGTATTTAAAGTATTAAGAAATATTACAAACTAAGTTATTGATGCTTCGTATAAAGATTAGATTGCTAGACATGCCACAGTTTAATTTTAAATATATCAAAATGAAAATCTGGTTTAGCATTTGCACTTTGCTCTACCATTATTTATTAAATATTTCTACTAGAGGAACTTAATCTCTCCTTTGAAGGCATTTCATCCAATAAAAGTTATTTCTGGTATCCAGATAGTTCTGAGCTAGTTACATTTGTATTAGTACAAGTCGGAAGAGAGGTAAATGCCAATAAGCTTTACAGTTGAAACCCACTCTAAATCCAATATTCTTTGTTTAGTTTGGATCTAATTCAATGAAGGCTGTTGGTATGCTAAGGTGAAGAGTCTTACATTTAATGTAAAATGTGTTGTTTCTAGGTCTACAGACAAGACTGTGAAACCTTTGGCATGGTAGTGAAGATGCTAATTGATAAAGATCCATCATTAGAGAAGTCCATTCAGTTTGCCCTGAGGCAGAATTTGCATGAAATAGGTGAGCGATGCATTGAAGAACTCAAACATTTCATTGCCCAGTACGATGCTGCCAATCAAGATCTATCAGAATCCTTCAAAGAGGGCTCATACTAAGGTCAAAAATATGCTTTTAGATCCTCTTCATTGTGTATGCCATAGTATATAAATCTGCTTTTTGCAGGGAAAGATGAGATCTTTTTGGAGATATGAACCCAAGGCTGTGCTCCTTCGAGGTAGCTCAGGTGGCTGTTCCCTTGTTCACTGTGGTCTCCGCAATTGCATTGTTCCTACCTGTCCTTGTTGACATATATTCCTTTTAAAGAACGTTCTTTTAAAAAATGTTGTAAAGCAATAAACTATTTTTGAAACCTTTACACTGTTGGCTTGTAAAAAAATGTTCAGTCTGATGTATGCACTCTTATGTTTTGATGCTTACAAGTGTAACTTCAAACATTGTATTTTTTATTAAAATAATAAGACACAGCTCTCATTTGTCAACATATGCAGAAATATGTCTGGTTTTCATATATACTATAGGAAAGGAAGACTTGCAAAATTGGTTACAATTATGATTTAAATAATCTGTTTTGGTTTAATTTAAAAATTCAGATTAATTCTGTAAAATTACACAAGAGGTTAACTCTAGTCTCTGACTCCTAGAGCAACTCTAACTGCTTGATATAAGAAGTGCTGTATTTTTTTTATAATTGTGCATTCTGCAAATGCCTTTTAAATTTTGGTGTTTTCCCTATCAGGACTCATTACTAGTAAGCAGTATTATGTCAGATGGATTCTAATTTTTTTTACTGTTTGTATTTGCTGTGTTTTTGACTACACCATACAGAATGTAACTGCAGGCAGCCACTGAGCAGGGAAAGTTCCCTTTTCCTACTCTGTTCCTCTCCCCCCTTACACCTTCTCACCACTTTTCACCCATCAGTTTTAACAATAACAAGGCTGTGTGTAATCTTTATTTCCGACTTCAAGAAGGAGCAGGAATTGGGGTGGCAAAGATGGGAAAGGAAAGCAAGCAGTACCATCTCTTTAGTAACCCCAGGTAGCTTTGGATTAGGTGTAAAACAAAGTTGATCCCTCAGGCCCCAAATTGACTATCATTTCAAACCTAGGTGATTCTGGGACCACTTTTTATGTGATAGAGCAACTTGTATTTTGGGAACAGTGATTGAGGAAAGTCAAGAGACTGCCAGTGAAAAATATTCAGGACTTGTTTGTGGAATCCTGACTATTGAATGCATTAAGATACTGTTTTTTATGAACATTTTAGAAAAGGGATAATTTGAGTCATAATCACAAAGAGGTAAGTATAAGCATGATTGTTTTCTCTACATTTGCATTTAGGAACATGTGAAACTCTAAAAGGACTAATGACCAAACTCACCATTTCCAGATTTCATCAGAATGGGGTGCAGAAACATAAATGAAATAGCATTGATTTTGCACGTACAGGGTACTGAATGTGTCACAGCATCTTGCACACGCAAATCTCCCTATGCTGTATTAAGTATTCGTTGCATCAGATTCCTGAGATGCCTGGTTAGTTCTCATGTCAGTAGGGTGCAGTTTTGCAGTTGGCTTTTGTTGGTTTCTAAGAGTTCACATTGCTCAGAGGAGATGACCTGCAGGTACTCTTGTTGGCACCTGGGACTGTGTGAGTTGCGCAGTAGTGGGAATCAGCTCATGGGCCTTACAGGATGCTAATTTGGTGAGGGAGAGAGGGGAAGAGAGGCAACCTGTTGTGACACAGTAGTGAGACCTGACGCACCCCTTCTGGCAATCTGTTTTACCAAGATCAGTTGTGAACCACAGGCAAAGTTTTCTCTGATGCAGAAGCATAACTACAGCACTTCACTACTTGTCTACAGGACAGAGAACCTTTGGGGTGTTACATCAGAGTTTCTGCTTTGGGTTAGAAATGCTAATGGAAAAATACTGAAATTGTGTGTAATATATTTTTGATTAAAAATCTCCATTGTTACTGTACAGTTTGTTAGGAGTTTCCTTTGTTAGAAGCCTTATTAAATTTACCATGATAAAAGTATCTGAATTTTCAAGTGCTTTTCTATTAAGTAAGACCTAAGCTTGCGGTGATAGAATATCTCAAGTTGGAAAGGAACAGTAAAGATCATTGAGTACAACTCTCTGCTACTCGCAGAACTACCTAAAACTGAACCACATGACTAGGAGCATCATCCAAGCTCTGGCAGCTTGAGGCCATGACCACTTCCCTGGGGAGTCTGTGACAGTGACTGACCACCCTCTCAGTGAAGAACCTTTTCCTCATGTACAACCTGAACTTCCCCTGATGCAGCTTCATTCCATTTCCTTGTGTCCTGTTACTGGTCACCAGAGAGAAGAGATCAGCACTTCCCCCTCCACTACCCATCTTGAAGTTGTAGACTGTAATGAGGTCTCCCCTCGATCTTCTCCAGGCTCCTCCTCTAATAGCCTAATCTCTTTCCTATATTGTGGTGCCTAAAACTGCACACAATATTCAAGGTGAGGCCACACCAGTGCAGAGCAGAGCGGGACAATCCCCTCCCTCAACTAGCTGGCGATGCTTTGCCTGATGCCCCCAGGACATGGTTGGCCCTCCTGGCTGCCAGGGCACTGCTGACTCATTTTCAACTTGCCTTTGACCAGGACCTCCATGGCCCTTTCTGCAGGGCTGCTCTCCAGCTTCTCATTCTCTAATTTGTATGTATAATCAGAACTACCCTTGTCCTAGGTGGAGAATCTGGCACTTGCTCTTGTGAAACATCATGCGGCTGGTGATTGCCCAGTTTGCTAGTTTATCCAGATCTCTGTGCAGGGCCTCTCTACCCTTGAGGGAGTCCACAGCTCCTCAATTTAGTATTGTTAGCAAACTTAATGTACATTTGACTCCTCTCTTTACCATTTATAAAAACATTAAAGAGCACTGGCCCTTTTACTATAATTCTTTGAGCCTGACCTGTTGGCCAGTATTCTTGAGTATTTTATATTAGCTAACAAGTCAGTAAGATCTTTCAAAAGTTTGTTATATTGTCCTTTGCTTAATCTGACTATTTTGAAAAAATTGATTAAATTTTACTCATGAACTAAGGAGTCTTTAATTTTTTTAAGTGCTATTTCTGTGAAAGGTTTCATTTGCATTCATAAGTGATAGGTTACTGATTTTCCATTTAATACTTGACATTGTGTTGAATGTTCACATTTAACCTTTTGGGATGTATGCTTCCTGTTGATGTAAGTAAAATATACTGTGCCAGTTCCTTAACTTAAGGAAGAAGGATGGCTTTTAGTCTTGCTTCCTTTAGAACAAGCATGTAGTTCGGATTTATTTCAGATCAATATAAAAAAAAATTGTCTCTGGTCTAGAGAACACCCTCAGTGGGGCTCCTGGAAAGTGGTAGGAAGAGCACTGGTGAAAGGAAACATGTTGTGATGGAGGAATTTGATTTCTTTGTTGCGGTAAGAGCTACTGAAAATGGAAGTTACTCCTTGCACTTGATAATATGCAGATCCCATAAAAGAGTAAGAAAGGAGGTGGAAATTGAAGGAAAGGAGTATGGAGATTCAGTGCTATCTGCCGAGGCTCGGAGGCTCAAATGGTTCTAAATGGTTCTGTAACCTCACTTGAGTGAGCTGGCAGCTTTGAATGACAGTGTAAGCAGTAAGGGTGAAAATCAGCAACAAAACCACTATGGATATGAAAGTATTAGCTGGTGTAGTGGTGCCGTGCTTTGGGTTTCTGACAGAAGCTGTTGATAACAAAGGGATGTTTTAGCTACTGCTGCGCAGAGCTTACACAGAGTTAAGGCCTTTTCTGCCTCTCACCCCACCCCACCGGTGAGGAGGCTGGGGGTGCACAAGAAGTGGGAATGAACACAGCTGACCTCAAGTGACCACAAGGATATTCCAGACCATACGGCATCATGCTCAACATATGAAGCTGGGGGTGGGGGTGAAGAGTTTGCCAGGGCTGCTGCTGTTCAGGGACAGACTGGGTATTATGTGGCTAGTGGTGAGCTACTGGGGTTTTTTTGGTATCACTTCAGGGTGTTGGTTGGTTTTTTTGTGTTTGTTTTTTGCCTATTAAACTGTCTTTAACTCAGCCCATGAGTTTTCTTTTATTCTTCTCTCCCCCATCCCACTAGGGATAGTGAGTGAGCAGCTGTGTGACATGGATGCCTATGAGGCACTTGGAATATAGGTCTAATAACACAACCCACATTTTAGAGCTTTGGTGACTGTATCTGAGTCTTGTGCTGGTTGCAGACACTACATCCCGTACCATTCTGTTTAAGGTGGAAGAATCAATTAGAAATATTTCTCATAGGAAGTGGTCAAAAATAATAAACAAGAAATTCTTTATGTCAAGCTGAGAAAACTAAATAAAGTTGTATAGTCATCTTAAATTTTTTTCTTGAAGAAAGTATTAAGAAGCAACTAGCAATCTATGGAGAACTTTTATAATCTACTATTCCATAAGACATTGCCATTTGGGAGAGTACATATGCTGCATCTCAGGAGTTGATGTAAGATCAGAAGAAATACCGGTGGAGACATTTCTCCATGAGACAGTTACTTGGTCCAACAAAGGACACAGCAGTAGTGGTTACACCATTTTGGTTTTGAGGACCCTGGTTTCCCATTTTTGGAAATGCAGGCAAGAAGGGAAGGTCCTAATCATTGTTGGAGCATCTTGGGGAAGGTATTAAGAAGTCAGCATCTCTCATGCCCTGTAACTCCTGGCAGTCTGGTGGCTGTAAAGCATGTGGTGCCTGAGCCAGGGCAAAGCCTGCCAGCTGGAACCATCCCACAAGGTGCCCGTCGGCCCATGCCACGGAACAGCGTATTGCTTTGATCAGCTTTCACATACACAAGACTTGTTTGTACTAGAAAAGTGACTTACACGGTGAGTACCACTTCTGGGAGTAAAGGATCTGTTACTTATTTTACCCTGAAAAATACAAGCAAGTAACTGCTAGTCCGATTTAGCCTTCGCAATAGCTTCATTTTCTTTGCTGCCCATGTATCCATTCCTTACTTTTAGCTGCTTTTATTTACAACTTCTATATCCTCAAGAAGGGCAAAAATTTGTGGCAGTTTGAGCCACATTAGAAATCTAAAATCCAATTTTTAGGCTTCTCCCACCCCTTCTCAACAATTTATCCTAACACCGGAGAGAAACTTTCAGGCCAGAAGCTTCTGTAGGGGAAGGGGGAAGTTTGATTTGACAGATTTTTCTGGTAAGAAGCATCTACTATTTCATTCATTTCCTTTCTTCAGGTGGTCAGAAAGCCAATAGCTTTAGCATTTACTATCTTAATTAGTGGATGTCACTGTTAACAAATTTCTGCCCTTTATTTAAAACAGTGGAAGAAGTTTATTATAACTTACAGTAGCTTCTGCTCCACATCTCAGTTCAAGGGAACTTTTGAGATCACCTACAAGGTTATAGTTTTTGCCAGCTTGCCTTCTCTAACCACCCAGTATCTCTCTTCCTTTATGTAGGTGAACTTCAGAAATTATCTTTGGGAAAGGAGGGGGAACAATAATAATAAAATCCACATCCACAGGAGTTGCATACTGGTTGTACTGATATATTCCAGGCTTGTGTGGTTTTTACATTTATATAGTTTACATTTTGCTTGACCCATAAATAACACTTGCAAGATTAAGAGGGCCATAGAGAGTATTTACATAGCCCCACCATGCATACAGAGCTTTTAATACCTAGTAGACAAAATTAAGCTGTTTTGCACTGAACATTTTTCAATATTTTTCAGCTTAAACCCCCTGACTAAAATACAAGCAATATTTCATCCATAATGCTGCTGTTAAACCCTTAACAAATCTAGTTTGATCTTGTAACAAACTTCTTCAAATTCAGGGATATAAAAATATTCAGATTTTAAAATTTTAACTGTACAATATGTACATTAGTATTTGCACTGTTAAATTATGAATACATTTAAGCCTATGAAATACTACATTATAAATATCAATGTTTTTGACTTAGAATTGCAGCTAATACATTTTAAAACCTGGATAATGCATGTGAAAAGACACAATTCTGGAGCCTAATCCTTTAAGCCCTTATGAAAATATTTGTTACGTAAGTAGATTCATTGACTTAAATGGGGTTACATGCCTGAGCAAAGGACTCCAGCAGTTTTACCTCTCTCACTGCTGAGGGGTGGGGGGCACAACAGAAGAAACATCACCACTCATTGGCAGCTAAGTCCAGTTCCAGCAGCTGAATTAATACCTTCCTTTAAGCAGGCACAAAAAAACCCCCAAAATCCAAAACAACCACCTTACACTTTCTCAAAAAATTGTGGAGGAAAACCCATGACAGTTAAGTGTATAAACCATTTACTGTTGCTCTAGGATACATCAAGGCTTCAAGCATTTCAGCTCCCACATTCTGATTTTTACCTCTTTAAGGAGCATTTTCCCAAATTAAAAAAAAAAATTCCAGTTTTTGTGCGGAAACTTGAAAGAGGAAGAGTGAGCTTTATCTGTGAAGAAAAGACACAGCATAGAGCCTTCTTTTTCTTGGCAGCAAGAGGAAAAAGTGAAAGATCACCTATGTGGATATAGCTACAGCACAGGACTGACATTTTTATTTACTTATCTTTGTTGAATCCTCTCTCAGATAATTCAGTGTAGGTGAATAGCGAGCATAAAATAAAATGTCTACAAAAAGTCTCTATCAAGAACTGCAGTAACAGTATTTTGACAGCTGAAACACAGTATGTAAACCTAGCAGTATCTGAGCAGATCATTTGGTGTGGGGACATTTCTGAATGTTACTTGTACAATGTAAACTCTGGCAGGGTTATCATTTACAATGGCAAAGCATTAAGAACTTTAGCAACTTGCCTAAATACAATTATTAATATAAAAAGATGTGGTTCATACTGTAGCTACAGCATTGACTGGTCTTCCCAATTAAGAAATATTAAGAATTAATTAAGAAATAATGCAATTTTTTCCTTTGTGTCCCCTCTTCTTCTTTGATTTGGTTGTCCTTTGTCCAAACTGAGAAGTAGATAACGCAGTAGTTGGACCAGAAAGATCATCTGTATAGTATGGATATCTCAGTGACCGTGGTTGTGGAATTGGCTGTCCTAGAAAATATCCTTCCTCTTCAGAATCAGATGATGAGGATGAAGTTGAACACCAGGAGTCATCTTCATCACCATATAGTCCAAAAAACTTATCAACCACCTGATTCCTCAGTGCATAGTCAGACCTAGTATGGGCATATTGTCCATACAGCTCTGCATTTTGAATAAATGCCCGAAGCTCACGTGAGCTCCTATTCTGAATAAATTTTTCATGATCCTGAGGGGAGTAATAACGAAATCTCTCTCTCGGAGAGCTTCTTCTTTCTGTGGCCAAGTTAAGTGCATTATCTGAACGAGACTTCCTACTTCTTCTGCGATGGTGAGAAGGCCGATTTCCACGTTCTTCAAAATGGTAAACACGCCTACGAGTCCTTTCACTCATTGGAGGCTGACGTATTTCAAGATTCTCATAACTTCCATTATCAATGACATCATCTGAAAACTTCACTTGCTGTGGTCTAGACTGGGATTTAGATCTTCTCAGTACAGGCATATGGACTGGTTTTTCCTCTGGCAAGACTTTTTCCTGACACAGCTCTGAACTCAGACTCTTCAAGGACTCTGTGCTCCGGTGGAGCATTGAAGAATTTAGAGTTCCCATGTTGCTCATCTTCTCACAGTCCTCCACATCCAGCTCTTGGAAAGTTTGCAAAGAGTAGAGAGATGGCCGTGGCTTGCCTTCTCCATCCATTGAAGCCCCTGTGGGGAAAAAGGAGGAAAAGGAAATTAGAGAAGCATGATGGAGACAAGTATTATAACAAAATATAAAATGTTTCTTGTCAGCAAAGCAGACCTTTCGGAACTATTCAGAACTAAAGGACTAGCTTCACAGAAGATTAAACTTTGTTTTGACTTAAAACATTTAAGTATTAGCTCTGATTACCAAAGAATTAGTTCATGAGGACATCAAGAGCAGAAATTCTATTAGTTTAAAATTTTGAAACATGAATACAGCTAGGCCTTTAAGAAAAAAGGATTATTTAAAATTATTCTGCAGTCTGTGCATTTTTAGGGCTAAAATAATTCATGTTTCCGGTACTGCCAAATTCATGTTCCAGCTGTTGCTACAGGAAAGCCAAGCTTTACCGCCTTGCAAAGAAGGATCCTTACCCTCCAAAAAGCATCAACAATAAGCTGGCCTGGTGTACTCCACGTTTGTGTCTACTGACCCTTCATTCCCACAGCAGTGTCATGTGCCCTGTGATGGTCCCAGGTGCAACACCTCTAGTTCATTCTCCTCCTGTGCTCCCTGAAACAACCTCCCCTTCTCAGTTCCTTCATTACTGCTTGGCAAATGCAGCCAGCCTGTGGTTGGGCCTGAGCTACACGAGTAGTTGCAGTAATTCAGGTTACAGGAGGAAGAGAATGGAGAAGATGATTGAACAACTTTTAAAATGGGTCTCTAACTCCCAGGTTTGGGGGTTTGTAGGGAAATAGGAAAGGAAGGTTAACACGCACTTTATCCCTTTGGGTAACTTTTGACAATCACGTTTGACAAGGAGATTCACAAAAGCGGATTACCAGTTTCCTTTTAGTCAATGGAGAAAGATAATCTCATAAACCTAATTTCCTAAGGCTAAGAAATTTACCATCCTTTCAGACTTCCTACATATTTTTACAAGCAAATCAGGAAGTTATCTAAAGCGTTTTGCAGATTATCTTTAATGTTATCCTAATATATAATGCAACCTCTTGTACTTAAGGTATGGCAAAAATAAATTGTCATTTGCTTAAAGTGGTGATTTGTATATAACAAATGCACAGTTTAAGACCATTCTTACTCTGATAAAGAAAAGAGAATTCAAAAGGAAAGGAGAAGAGTCTAATAGAATTTAAGTAGCAGAAACATATCTCACTAAAAATTATGTGCTTGATTAAAGCTGTTGCCTACTTTACATGCATCTCCTACTACTAAAGCTTTTTAAAAATCACAGAAATGAAAAATCTTTGTTGAAAATACTCCAACACTATACTTTGGTTGACCTCTCCATCAAAACCATTCATTTATTTCCCCATTACCTGTTATGTTAGACAAAGCCAAAGAATCCATTGAGTCTCGAACACTTTGTTCTTGCTGTTTCAAGTCAGACAAACATTCGAGTGAACCTCCATACCACGGTGTTTGGTCGTGTTTGTATCCTGATGCCCCATGTTCCATGTCTAGCTCCTGGATTTTCCTGCTGCTGGCAGGGCCTGGGTGGCTGCCATATGCAGAGTCTCCCAAACCATCTTGTGACTGGGCCCAGTACATGTCTGATTGATACTTCTTACTTGCTAGGCTTGGATTATTTTTTTTCAAGTCCAACTTGCTCTTGACCATGCTATCAGAAATCCAGTGTTCACTTGATCTAATGTCTACTTCAGCGGGCTGCTGGAAAAGGCTTTTATCACCAAACTTCAGAAGAAGTTGAGTCATGTAATCTTCATGTTCTGCCCATTCTTCAGGGTCTTCAGGCATTTCTTGCTCTACTCTTCCTTTCCAGAAATCTTCATTAACGAAGCTTGCCTCTTCCCTTGAAAGGCTTAAATCATCCAACTTACGAGAGAGAGTATCATCAGCATTGTCTGAAAGGCCAGGAAATTTGTAATTGACGGCTGGTGACAGGAGGAGAGACTGACGGCACTGGTCAGCTGACCGGCTGCTTTTTCCCATGCGGACACTCCTCCTGGAATCTCTGGATCGAGCTGACTGAAACGCAGAATCAGAAGAGTCGGAGGCGTGAACATCCTCTCCCAAGCTGCAGGTTTTTGAACAATAAATCTGCCCTTGCTTTGGAAGGAAAGGGCAGCCAAGCAAAGAGGTCTTGCACTGAGCACAAGAAAAGCAAGCTTCTGTGGCGTGCCAGTGCTGTCCATCATAGGTCATCTGAGCATGGTCAACACCTAGAAAGGGAGAAAAAGCAGTGCTTTGGGTTTCTTTAAAAAATTACTTGCAGAATTCATGCTTCTGGAACGTGAAATCAGTTCATAAATTGGCTTTCCCTTTCCCTTAATTTGTAACTTTAATGCTTAAAAAGGACTTACCAATATGTTCCCCACAGGTCTCACAGTATTCTGCATAGAGAGATTCAAAACAGTTACAGCAGAACGGTCGCCCATCCTTCATGATGTATCTCTGTCCACCCAGGATTGTTTCACACTCAAGGCAACAGAAGTGCTTCATGTGCCAGTGGCGACCTTCAGCTTCTGTACACTCATCAGCAAAAATTATCTGTTCAGAAATAAAATGTATACTTTTAGTTAAGTGGCCAAAACCTGACCTTTGGAGTTAGAGCATGTAAAATATCCTAGCTCTGCAGTTCATACACTAAGTTTATTTTTATTTAGCTGCCTTTTGCATACAAAGATAGAAACAACGACCTCCCACAGCAATTGTGGCGTTCCAACCTTTTCTATAACAAAAAAAAAAAAAAGTAAACCAGCACATTTTAAAGCAAAAAAAAAAAAAAAGGAACNTAAGAATTCAACCATTAAAGAGGCCTCTATAAGGATGATATTTTGGAATATTTGTACAGATACTTTTTCTTATTCAATCTACAAGGTTCAACTCTAAACACAAACAGGTTTGTGCCTCCTAGAGACCATCATATTGCTTGTAATATTGCCAATTTGACAAGAAATTAAATACCCCTCAGCCTCTAGACACATCAATGCAGCAGAGTCCTGACTTCTCAAGTGACTGCATTTGAAGTTAGGAATTTCCCAACTGCAGTTTCTTAACTGAACAACAGGAGTGTAGATTGGCTGTAAAATGTGAATTATGTACCTCATCACAGGCTGAACATCGAGGTTTGAGAAGTTCAGCATGGTGTCTGCCACAGTGAATTTTTCCATCTTGGTAGAAGTAGATAAGGTCAACAAGCAGCTCATTGCATGTGAAGCACACAAAACACGAGGGATGCCAGCACACACCAGGCCCGGCTCTCGAGGCAAAAACTGCAACTTCACCGCCATTTATTTTTGTACCACACTAGGAACAAATGCAGAAAGTGAACACAGTTCCCATCCCAAACTACTAGCTTCTTGCGTTTAAACTAAGTTAAAACACCAAACCCAATATGAGATTTTATTCCAAAATTCTGACAAGAGGGAAAAAATGTTATCAGTTTTGGTCTAGACAAACTGTGTCTCAATGAACCTTTTGTGAATATAAGTTTATTTTATACAAAATAACATTTTAAAGCATATGTCTGTTTTTCAATTGTCATTACTTTAGTATGAGTCAGCATTAGGGGTTTTTTTGAGTAGGAAATACATCAAAGACTCAGTTAATTCCCAGTATGTTTTGCTTAAGCAAGCACTACCTTCTTTCTTCTTCCATGCAGCTTCCAAAAATCCTTTTTTTTTGGTTTTGTTGTTGTTTTCAGATATAGACAGAGATAAGCTTAAATTTTAATACTGAGATACTGTAGTTTTAGATTATTCAGCCTGGTAGTCAGCTTGTGGCACTAGGAGTATTACCTGTTCACAAACTGCATGCATCACTGCTCTTGAGAGTAGTTTAATAGTGCCTCGGCCAAGTGCCTCCTTTTTGCGCTGAGAACTGAATATCTGCAGTTCCTTCTTTTCTTCTTCACTTAAAGACTGGCAGTATCTCACCTTCCAGTGAAAACACAAGAGAACTTATTTTATACACTGAGCCTTTAAAGTAACACATTAATAAATAAGTGCATATATGCAAGGAATTCATCAGGCCTGCTGCCACTCATCATTAAACTTTTCCAACTTGCCTCCTCTGCCATCTTAATATTTAGGTAATATGGCATAACACAAAAGGAGTATGGAGAGAGATTTTGCATTAGAGGAAAAAAAACCCACCATGCTAAACTAAGGAGTTGTTTAGGAAAGAAAAAAGATTTTTAAAAGCCAACCCAAAATCTGCTGCTATCCTAAAACAATGGAATGAACCTAAATCAGCCGTAACATTGTCTTTTAGATTTATGGTTAAGTGCCCACAACTAAGTATTGCAGTAGACACAAGATCTTAAGTATTGACATCCACGCCCCTTTCCTTACAAAGAGCTTGTTTGTTATTTCCACTTCTACTCCAAATTACGCTGCATAACTGAGATGCAAACCTTTTACTATCACAAAGCATCCTTTTTGTGCACTACAATGCAATTTCAGGAATTTGTAGGTTCCTGGTAATTGGTGGGTGGCTGCAAACACTATAAAACCAACTTGTGTTAAGTTTATTGCAGTGACACCCACCTCCCTAACAAGCAGAAGCAGTGTCCTTCCAGACAGCTCTTATCTGCACACAGGCCAAGCGGACAGCTGAACAATGGACTCAGTGTACACACCATGCTGCTTTATAGCTCAGATGCCACTGCAGGCCACGGTTTAGGCTTGTAATAAATACACAGGCAGGTAATTCTCCATGTAAAAGCTGGCAAGGAGACCCCAAGCCCTGACGGTTCATCCTAAATTCTGTATTTACCTCATTATCATGGGGTGGCAGCTGATAGAGAAGTTGTTTAATCCGGTGTTTCTCTCCAGGACTGTTAACGTAAGGGACCTTCTCCTCTGGCAAGCAGGCGAAATACAGCTGGACCTGACCAGGAGAAACACAGAGTTCAGTCCAAGGGAGATGCATCACCCAAGCACTGCCAGCATCTTTTAGCTACTATTTTATCTCAGTTCTCATTTATGAAGGAAGGAGGTCACGCTACATTAGACCTATGACACGGTTTTTGCTGAAAATACGAGACCCAAATAAACCAGCTCAGCAAACCTGAATTGTCTCTGATAAAACTAGCACCCAGCTGCTGAATTGCTTTTCTGGAATGCAATTTGCAGTGACAATTAGGGGGGTATCATAAATTATGCACATTTAATGTTCTCATTATTCCCACCCCCTTTAGGGCTGGTCAACAACTCTGTGGAAATTCTAAGTTTCCCTCTGTAATTTACCACACAAGGCATGAAGCTTTCCAGAAAACAGCCACTATATAAACAAATTTAATTTGCTCTCTGCATTTTACACATTGTTGAGACAAAAGCTGTTTTGTAGTCTCCTGCTGACCAGGTTCACCCAAAGCATCGGCTTTCATTGCTTCCATGTGGGCTTTGGTAAGAAGGTGGAAACATCCTTCCCTTGGGAGGAGGCTGGATCCAGCCACATTTCAATCAGGTGCAAGTTAACCATGGAATTTTCATGGGATGAATGTTTTTGTATCAATCTTCACTCTTTTTTTTTTTTTCAGAAGCATATTATGACAGGAAAGCTGTAATGAACACTGTGACAAAGCCCAATGGCAAAAAATATTTTTGTGGAACAGCTACAGATTTATTGTTTTTCCTATGCAGCTTCCAGCTTGTCATGAGACCTGGGGCTGTAAGTTTTGCTATTGGGAAAAATATTACTTGCCATCCAGATTTAGATAATGCTCAGGTCAACAGCTTATTACTGTTCAAGACAGATGAAAAAGAAGCAGTAATCTGTCACTTAAGCCAGGAAGCAATCAAAATTATTAGAGACAGGCTGTACAAAACATGACTTAGTCTTCATTTAACCAAAACTTAAAACAACTGAAGTTTACTGTAAGCCCACTTGCTACTAACTGTATTTCAAAAAGCTCTGGAAAAATATAACATGCAGCAAGAAGTGAAGCTTTAAAGATACTTTCTGCCCTTTTCTCAAGTTTATTGCACTGTTCTCAAAGTAAGTAATTTGTCTTGGAAAAAAAAATCTTCAGGGAGTTTGAGCTAGCTGAGATTATGAGGATATTTTAGGGCATTTAATTGTTCTGGCAGAATGTTAGCTTGCTGTTTGCCTTAAGGTCTGATTCATCAGGATTCTTATAGATGCTTAAATAAGTGATAAAAAGAGTTGCCCTAAAAATAGCCCATTATTTGCCATTCCTGCTGACTTGTTACTTTACTCACTATTAAGAAAATCTCTGCATTGCAAAAAGGAGACATCTTCTGCACTTTTTTTAACTACGAACTGTATAAGCTTGCCAGGATTGCTCTGCCTCCTTTAGCAGATGTTGCAAAGCCACTCTGGCCATTTAATACTAAAGTCTGAGTTCTGGATATTAGCAAGTACACAGCTTAAGCACAGTTACAATATAATCAAGTAAATGAAAACCACAAGAGGCTCATTTTGATCTCCCACAGAAACTTGCTCATAAATAATTTCACTTTTATTTCCATTACTGTGATGTTATACAAAAAAAAAGGGTAATGAGGAGAGGGGAAGGAACAGCCCAGCCAACCCATGAATGTCAGCTCCAGACACCATTCAAGAGGAATCCTAGCAGGGACAAATGACAGCCATACAACTATTTAAACAAGTGTAAAATATGTTATTATTTGTCACAGTGATAGAACACTTGCATTTACATGCGCTGTAGTATCGTCCACGTTCTAGATGTCAAATGCCTAGTTTGCCAAGTGCAATGAAGTACTTGGCCAAAGAGCACAATGCCATGAGGTATGCCATAAGCTTTAATTTAACCTAATAACTACTTTCAAAGAAAAAGCACATTTCTGTGCTACTTTTAGACTTGACAATACATATCTCTGCAGCACATACTTAGTGAAAAACCTTGACTGGGAACTGTTCTTTGGAACATAAAACTCCTCAGGGTTGAGGATTTTAAGCTCCCTACACACAGCCTCATTGGAACAGGAAACAAACAAAAAAAGAAGTGAAAAGTTCTATATGAATTAAAGTTTTATACATTATAAGAATTTAATTGCACTTGTAGAGCCAGCACATCACTCCCTCAGACGGTTCTTATGAGGCTTATTTTTAAAATGCAGAAGTATAGTTGGTACCTGCTCTGGTCTGAGGCCTGGGGGAACCCAAGCATATTCCTCCAAGGCACAGCCAGAGTCATCATCAGAGGTTGAGCTTCGCTGACACCCAAAAACGAGGTTATTGGCTTTGGGCTCCATCTCCAGTGGCATGAGTGTGAAGCGTTAAATATTTCAGCTGCAGCTCATCAAGAAATTGATCTAGAGAAAGAGATTAATAGACCTTTAATAAATTTGAACATGCAACAACTAATTATCAGTGTAAATGATCTCAAAACAGTTCAGTATTCCTTTTGTTGTCCAGAATAATAAATTATTGAAGCTTCATTACAACTTGCTATAAGCAATTAAAAAGTTCTTGAAAGAGTTATAAAAATAAAACTACTCAAGAAAAAAACAAAACAAACCCTAGACACACACTACCACAATTGGCAACCACAATGTATTTCAATATTAACACTTGTCACCTTTTACAGTTCTGCTTGTTTCACATCACAGGTTGTACATAGGTTGTATCTAGGAAAGACTCATTGAGCAGATATTAACAACATGAACGACACAAGCTCTTCCTGAAGCCATTACTACCACTAATCTACTAAAACAAAAGACATGACAACCACATGTTAAAAACTAAAGAAATTACTGGGAAAAGATAGTTGTGCAAGTAGCATCCTGTTGTTCACAAGGTAGGCACAGAGCAGCAAGCATCTGCTGGATTCCTCTGACAACTTTGTTTTAGCTGTATGGGAGCGGAAGGGCGTTGGTCCTGCTAAATATCTGAAATTCAATTATGCCAGATTAGTCTCTGTAAAATACATCATGATTGTTCTGTCAATTTAAAACCCTACAGGGTGATGCTTCTGTTGATTCATGAAGCTTGCAAAGATTAATATCACTGGGATCATTTTGAGTAACAACTGGCAAAGAAGGCTCTCACCAAGATCCATAGCAGTCTGCAGTAGAAAGCTTAAGATAAATATCTTAAATTAAAATGTCTAGCAGTTCTTAGGAAATTCAGATGAGGAATTTCCATGAATATATATATATATATACATAAAAATACAGATAACCAAACCCACAGAGGATGTGTCCTAACATGGCAGACATCCTGACCACTCAGGGTAGGAACAAGCTTGCTGTAACAGTACCACATTACACATGACCTATGTCTTCCCCATTTTAGGACATTCTGTCACCTATTTATCTAAACAAAGATCCAATTTTGTGAGTGCTAGATCTGAGCAGCAGAAAATTCTAATCTCCTTGCCATATAACCTTGCTGGTGCGTCTAATGTGGAGAGCAATCTAAAAACTTCTGGTGAGTCCCACGTTATTACATATCCAGTATATCACCAACATATTAGAGAAAGTAAGTTGCTGATAGATCACAGATGGAAGATTTAAGACTGTGTACCCAACTATTTTGCTGGTTACTCAACAGGGGTTTCTCCTTCAAGCATCAGGCACTGGTTAGTGCCAAGTTCTGATGATTCAGCACATAAACTAAACCTGTTCCATAAAAAGTGCCCACATGCATCCAGAGCAACAAACTCACAGAAATTACAATACCCAGTAGTATACGGTCTTATCTACTCCTATTTTCTATACATCTATACATTCCCACACCCAATAAAAAGAGATGGCATTACTTAACTCTTCCACTGGGCTAGTGCTCATAGAAATTAAGTTATTTAACTTTACTCCAAAACCTTCTGGTTCAAAAACATAGGCATTATTTTTGGTGCATGGCTGAGATGCCAACACACTTCATAGCTGCACTGTAATAAGAGATTAATTTAATATTTGATGGGGCAAGCAAACATGTCAACTTCCCTTCTGAGAACAGGCTATTTCTGGAAAGCTGGTGAGCTGTCAGGCACATGCCTGACATCTTACTCAAGTTGAACAACTGAAGGTTAGCAAAACAGCTTCTGAGTTTAACATTGCCATATCACCATCTTTCTCAAGGAAGGTGAGTATAACCAAACTCAATCCTATGTATTTCAAATAGAAAACAGACTTTCTGGTACTTACTATATCCCTTGAATTAGTTGCCTTCAGAAACAAATGACAAGAGACTGTTTCCCTTTTCAACTTACTAGTGGAAGTAAAGTTCAGCATCAGGTATGTTTTTGTTATTGCTTGCATAAAACTGGGGTTTGAGAAAGGAGGGATAGCGGAATACTGTGATGCAGTTAGGAAATCACTCTAGCAAAAAGAGGCAACAGTGCTCACTGTTGCTGAGGGGTGGGGATGCTCAGATTGGCAGTTTGTGTCCTGCTTCATCTATATCCAAATAACTCTTAAGTAAAAAGTCACTATGAGGATCATTGAGAAGCCCAATTCCTTCCAATATTATCTCAGCAGCAGATGAACTGTTTTACCATCTCCCCTTAGAAAGAGGCAGATATCTAATTTACAATACTGTGTCACTCACTGACATCTAAGCTGGTATTTCCAATTCTTATGGCATCGCAACGCAAGAACTTGTGGTGGTCAAACAGTCAGTTTTCAAGAACTGAATTCCGCCCAATAACCCAGGAATAACAGGAGTCAGTAGGTGAAATGTCTTTGCCAATATTTCATTAGGCAGCCTGACCTCAACCGCACAAAGCAGATTTGAAGCATAATTTAGGCAAAGAGACAGGTTAAGCTCTGGCAGTGCCTCGGCACTCGAGCAGAGTGTACCCTGCCTCATTCACACAATGCCAAACACTCACAAGCCCACCAGTAACTGAGTAATCGCTTCATATTAATTGTGCAAAACCCTTTCTCTGCAAGATCAGATTAACTTCTCTGACTTACTTCTCTTGAAAGGCAAGGAAACAATCCAAAATCTGAATGCATGGTGATGTGTTAACTTTGCTGAGTATTTTGAATACTAAGGCTAAATACTACTTCCACGCTGCAAAAAGCAGGGCTGGGAAACATCAGGATTTCAACTAGCAAAGGTATGTAAGTGTAGGAGTGCTGCCTAATTCCTAAGGAAGACAAGGCACTGGTAAGAGACCAGACTGCTTTTCTGCAGAAACTGGTACTGCCTGGGCATCCTCTAACCAATCCATTTAAGAGAGCTTGCACACCAACAAGAGGAAACCACAGACCCACAGGTCCAGTTTCCAGTCATACAGGACAGTTGAAAGTTTGGCTGATAGAGAATAAAGGAAAAATACTCCTTAACTCCAACTCTAAAATGCAACTTTATTGTCAGGGTTCTCCTCCCCAGATAAGGCAACTGGAAATGGTCAAAGCAACGTTCACAAATCTTCAGTGAACTGAGATTACTCAAAAGGACATCATTCACTTTCAAAGAAAAATGCTCCCATAGAGCAAACGCAAAGCTGGCTATAAAATGACTGACAGTACCTCACGTATCAATATGGCCATGTCACAAATACCGTGGTGTTGCTGAGAGCAAGGTTTCTAATCCAGCCTAGTTTAACAGCAGGCTATCTGCAGAACTATTTTAGCAATTGCTTGTTTAGGAGTTCTTCTTCCTCTCCTGCTCAAGTGTGATTTGGTTTGCATTTTAAAACTACAGGGTTTCTCCTCCCTGCCTTCTAACCACACTCATCCTTCAAAGTGATCTGTTTTAAATGATTACATCCTAAGGAGGATTCAAATGAATATAAACAACAGCTGAAAAAATAAGTGCTTTCCAAGGGATGAGTAGAAAGGTGTGTTTTCTACTCCTGCAATGACACCTACAGAACACAGCAAGGATGTTTTGTTTTGCTTTGCTTTCTTGAAGTCTGTGGAACATTTTGAGGTTTCAGCTCTGTTCAAATACTACCTCTTAAAAAAGGCTTTATAGTCTACAAGGAGGTATTCACTGGCAGGTTGACAACTGTGAATAACATAATTGAACTACACAGCTAAATTCGATTTAAAAAGAAAAGCAATTAATGTTTTTTTTCCACTGATGAATTAAAACAACCATAATATGAGAAATTCCTTAGAAGCAAAGACAAACTACACTCCTAATTACAAACCTATGGGTACAAAAAATATTGGGATATCAAACTTAGAACAAAGTTGTTGCTGAAGCCCATTTGGAGGTTATCCCTGTGCTAGGATTTCCAGCTCACTGATTATGTTCCCCCCGACCAGATAGAAAGGTCATGATTTGTGAGCACAGTTAGACAAACATCTCCTCGCCCATCCCCTGCTGTTTTACTCTGTCCTGCAGGGTAAATTGTTTTAACAACTTTTTTTGTTAGAAGGCTTGTTAACAAGGCTGTAGGGGATACAAGATGCATATCACATGCATCCATTCACAATGAAGGCTCAACGAGTTAAGATTAGCGTGGCCAGCTCATTCACCTGCTTATTTAATCCCTGGTGCAAGATAACTACATTAGAAGAGGAAGGGCGTAATACAGCAGCAATAAACAACCATAAAGTAACCTATTAATAATTCAAAGACTATTTCCAATATGTATTACGCAGATCATCAGGAAGTCCCATTCCCTAGCTACAGAACAAGTAACATATTTACAGTGACCTCTATAGCTCTGTGCTTGGAAAATCTGGATCCAACTGATGATCAGAATCTGTATCAGTACCAGCGACTTCATCTGTTGACTCCTTTGAGTAACGAACTATCCAGAGCAGTGGGGGAAAGAACGGCGCCTGTCTACTTATCCATTCAACGGACCTCTAGATGGACCCTAAAAGTAAGAACTTTTTTCCCTTTCATTAGCCAGCGAACAAGGACCGACAGATGAGTTAACTGCTTTCCTCCTCAAGCATTCCAGCGCAAAGATTACTTTTCCAACTGAAAATCAGACTATCCTTCTCAGGGTATTTTCTTTTGACGAGCCACACTGCAAAGACAGGCTACCTCCATTAACAAAAGGAGGAAGCCCCATGACAAAGCATCGCCCCACGCCAACACATCTGATTTGGCCGTGTTATCCTTGGCACTTTCCAGCGCTGATGGAAACTCAAGCGCACACTGCAGTAAGGCAAGACCCAAACTTCCAGCCGAGGAAGCCGTATTCTCACGGATGCTTCTCCCCTCTCTCCTTAGGAGGGTGAACAGATTTAGAAAGAAAGAAATCTTGCCTTTTACAGTCTCCCATTGATTTTTTTTTAAATTCTATTTTAAACAGCAGCCAGACTTTACTCCAATGTACACATATACTCAGGTTTCACCCCGTCACCTGTTGGCTCTCGAACAACACTCTTCTTTGTTAGGGCTCACAGCCCTCATTTGAGACAAGTTTCCAGTGAAAACACTTGAAGAAAGTGTTCAATAAGTCACAAGGCTGGAATTGTAAAGAATAGAAAAATAAAAAAATTCTGCGCCTAGCCTTGTGTAGCGAGCCCCGCCGCGAGCGCTTATCCCGGAGAAGCCGGGACGGTGCCGTTCTCAGTAGGCAGAGCTCCCTGAAGGACAGCTGGGGTTCTATCTATCCTGACCAAGTTCCAAAGACGTTACGGTGGGGCAGAGGCGCCTCCAGCCCCTCGGCTCCCCACGCCCTGCAGCCGGATGGGCGAAGGCACTGGCACCCACCCACTCACCCTGCCCCTCCGGCCGAGCTGCCTCCAGGGAGAGCGGATACAAGTAACCGCAAATTACCTCTGTACGGCACCAAAACAGCGGCCAGGCTGCCGCGGAGCCGGGGCAGGCGGCGCAGGAGAGGCGATGCCGGCTGCAGACCCGACCCACGCCCCGTCGCGGCAGTTTCACACCGAGACCCGGGGCTGCACAGACCCGCGCACCCGGCCAGGCGCCGGCAGCTCCCCGCGGCTCCCTCCCGTGCCCGGCAGGTCCCGAGGCAGGGGCCAGGTACGACTCTTCCGAGGGCAGGGGCGGCGGGGAGCTCCTCCAGCCTTGCCCCTGCCGGGAGGCGCCACCACTTCCCTTCCCCGTCCCGCCTGGTGGGAGCGCAGCGGGAGAGATACCTGCACCGCCCTCCGTCCCCCTCCCCCGGGGCGGCAAGCCAGGGAGGAAGCAGCCTCCCGAGCGCTCCTCCCCAGACTCGCCCCGGAGCGGCAGCACCTCCCGCCTCCCCCCGGGGGGCTCCCCCGACCCCGCCGTACCCCAGCGCCGGGCACTCTCACCGCTCCTCGTCAGGCGGCGGGAAGAATCTCTCCCACCAACGATCTTCGTTCAAAGTGCTGCCCGAGGCGGGGGAGGGAGCGAGGGAAGGGGGAGCGGCTCCTGCCACCGGTCCCGAGGCAGGAAGGGTCGTCGGCCCCGCCGCCTGCCCACCCGAGGGACCGAGCGCCTGCAGAAGCAATAAATTCTGCGCTCAGGACACGATGGACAGCGCTTTTGTTCGTGTTTACGCCTGAAATAGATTTCCCACCCCACCCTGGCCACGCTCCGGCCGCCCCGGGCTGACCCTGCCCGGCCCAGC
This sequence comes from Lepidothrix coronata, assembly GCF_001604755.1. Lineage (NCBI taxonomy): Eukaryota > Metazoa > Chordata > Aves > Passeriformes > Pipridae > Lepidothrix > Lepidothrix coronata. Next base: position 74,086 of record NW_016690505.1, on the reverse strand, counting down.
CACTGCCGCCCCGCGCACTGGGACGGGAAGGGCTCGGGTCAGGACGGGAAATCATTTGTTCTAGATCGCTGTGCACGAATAATAAAAATAATAAACCCAGTTTGAAGCCGACGACCACAGCGAGCAGCCGTTCATCGCTGTCTCTTCTGGCACATCTTAAGTAGGGAAAGAGGTGTCCGAGCCCCAGCACATGTACAGAGAAGTAGCACCGGGTCTACCGGTGCATATCCTAAGCGGCTGCCAGCCGCCGCTTTTACCACTTCCCCCACCCCCGTAGGCATAAAAAGCACCGAGAGGTAGCTGTTTCGGCTTCAAAGGCAGGCGGCCACCTTCCCCCCGGCACCGCCAATGTAACCGTGAACACTGCGGTCAAATTTCCTCTTCCCTCCCGCTCTTTTGTCTCCCTGGGGAAGTCATTACCAAAGGGAATTTATTCGCGCTGCATCTCGGGGTCAAAGCGGCAACACACCTCCCCCACACCCACCCCCGCTTCCGCTGCGAGGGGCAGCAGTGACCTAGCCCCGTGTCGTGTCCCGTCTCGCCCCGAGGTCCCGCGGCCGGGGCGGCTTCATCTGCCAGGACCCGCCGCGCGGGACTGAGACGGGGCACTTCACAGACACTTATCGCTTCCCCCAGGAACCGAATTTGCATGGATTCAAATTCACTCCTCTAAATTTGAATGGCTTTGTCCTTGGGGCGCTGAGGGAAGCCAGCCCCGATGGGTACAGGCACGGCGGCTGCCGCGGGCTGAGGCGCTCAGAGCAGCGTCCCTGTCCCCAGCCCTATCCCCCCCGTCCCCACGGGCTCCCCTAACCCTCGGCCAGGCACACGCGAGTTCTCACGGAGAAGCCCACACCCCCTCCTCCCGTGGGCTGATTCCCCACGGCCAGGAGCAGGCAGACAGACCGGCCGGCCGATGGATCAGGACCAACGCCGGGCTATCTGATCTCACGTGGCACAGCCCATCCCGGGCTCACGACGCTACAAGCACCCGATTCCCACCACCAACCGACTAGATGTGCCCAGAGACCATTACACCTGTAACCGTGGGTGAATTCAGGAGGCCCCGCGCGGATCCAACCTCAGGGAATCAAAGTCACACTCTGTGGCTCCTGCGACTGAAAAAAACCTGCTGAAACTCCAGCAAACTAACCAGCTCCCCATCCTTCCACACCCCATTTTGCTTCCATAAGCAGTTTCGCTTGTTGTACTACCTCCATTCTGAAGCGGCTAAGTAATTTTGAGGTCAAAATTGGCATATCACCTGGACAAACTTTACGAGACCCAGACTGTTCCTGTTCTGTTTGTTGGACTGAACAGACCCCATGTGGCAGCCAGCTGAAAATCTGCCAACTCCATTCATCATTAATCAAAAATGGAAATGTCAGGAATAATGTTTATTCTTTCCCACTACGTGACTGAATAAATACCAACAATTTGCATATATCACCTACTCCTTTTCCAGAGGTGCTTGACCTTTTCTCAGCACTTCCCCACACCAGGGGCTCAGCACCTCTGCACAGCACATTGCAAAAATGAGAATCACCTTTGGAAACTTCTGCACCACAACCAAGACAATGGCTGCAGATAAGTTTGTGAAGTTTCCTGACCATGAGCCTACTGAAGCCAACAAAGAGATGTTCACTTACACTCCTGGTCAGTCAAACTGTCTCCCATTTTACTAAAGCTTTCCCTGACACTGAAGTGTCCGGGGATATACAGAGATAGTTGGCTGCATGGGTCTTTTTTCCCTGGATTTTTCTGGCTTGAGCACAGAAACTACTATATTGTTCTGGACAGTGCACTTATAGAGTATCAGACCAAAACCAACCATTGTGATCTTCTAGTCTGAACTAATGTGCTCATAAGATTTTCCTACCATTACTGGCTGCATGAACAAAACATCTGATCTTGATTCAAAAGTACCAGCAATGAATAACCCACTACAACTCCTGTTAAATCCACTACAGTCCTTGTTAAATTATTTCAAGTAGTCAATTATTTTACACTACTTTTTTCTTTTCTTTTTTTTTTTTTTAAAAATCTCAAATTGCTGTGTTTCAGTGTTCAAACACTTGATTGTATGGTACCCTTGAACATTAGGCTAAAGAACCAGCTATCATAACTCCCCTTAGGCATTTGCAAATTGTGAAATTCATTCCTGAACCACCTCCTTTGATTCAGGCTGCTTCCACAAGAACAAATGTGTTGCTATGATTTTTTTCTCTATTTTTACACAACAAATACTACAGCATACATACTTGTTATGTGAAGCATAAACCATGCTACAGAAGTTGCCTAAAAAAAAAAAAAGGACACTGAAAAGACAGGCACAAAACAACTCACCCTTTACAGCACGTACCACATTCTTGACTGTGTTTGGGTAGAGTTGATCCTTCAAAAAACCAAATGCTTCAAGGGACCTGTAATGGACATGGAACCTTTTGCCCTAAGGTATTAGCACAAATTTAGTCTGGGTAACAACTTTCTTTTACTACTGACCAGGCCAAGGGTGTTCTCTGGCCTGTAAGAAATTTGCTGAGTTGTCAGTGTAGTTTCCCAGTTCCAAGTTATCCACATCAGGGACCATCCCCTGACATAACCTGGTAATTGCTACCTTTGTTGGCAATCACAGAAGAGAGACCAAGGAGCAGAAAGCTAATTAACCGCTTGTGCTTCAGAGGCAGCTTCTCCAGGTAGGACAGTGGCTTAACACCCACCTCTCAAGCCCGATTAGTTCTGTGGATAAACAGAAGAGTTCACCCTCTGCATCATCACCCTGTAATGATCACCACCTCCATCCCAAGAATTTTAATTAAGCATCATCTCCCCTGTTCATTTAAAATAAAAAGTTGTGAGTCAGCTATGAAAGGTAAAAGCATGCAGTAAGGTGGATGGAAGCTCGAACAAAAAAAAAAAATCTCAGTAATAATTCTTTCAGAGAAGTCATTGAGAAAACTCTTCAAAATATACCAGGTTTTGTGTTTTGAAATAAAACAAACCACGAAAGGTTTTCCATATACTTGACAGCACAGGAGGAGTCCATGGAGCCAGAATTACAACCCAAGGGGTGGTTATGCACAAATCAAAGCCAATCTCTGATGCAGGCAGGCAGATATGCCTTTCAGGAACTTTAGAGACAATGACTTGACCATGTATGGTCCTGCCTGTAGGTTACAGCACAGGGAGCTCTAGGACGCATTTACAGCACCAAAGTCCTTTATACCTTCAGTGGTCCCCGGTGTATGCTCCAAGGGAGTGAAGAGACCAGAATAAGGGAAGCAGTTTCACCATGATCTGAGATGATCTACTGCAAAACCCAATCCAGTGAAAACTGTTGGTTTAATTTCCTTGACCTGCCAGTGTTAGCACAAGGAAAAAACATGATGGACTCCTGTGAGGCTGGACTGTTGTGGAGCTGCAGGCTCAGTTCCCGGCCTCGCTTCCTCTGTCTTCTGGGAAAACTGGCTGTTTATACACACTTGCTTAGGTGGTATATAAACAGCCTGACCTCCAAGACCACTTTACATTTACTATGTTTTCCTTGGTGTGTTCAGAAACCCCTGTGGACATCCACTTCCATTTCTAGATACTTGGAATGTCTTGTCAAACCCAGGCTTAGGTTTCCTCTCACAGGTTAAGGATATGAGCGGGTGGAAGTATGCCTTCATAGGTGGGAACAGTTTGCACTATTTTATCACTATATACAATCACTAGGAGACACCTGACACACTGGATGTCCTTGAAGCAAAGCTCAAGCCTTGAAGGACCCCAATGGGCCACCAGTCCCTGTCTGAGCCGCTTCACGCCTACAGCCATAGGTGAAACCTCTCCCTGTTCAACACTGCTTCCTCCTGCCCACCCAAATGGGAGAGTTTGGTGCCAACAGTGGATCACCATGTGCTGATGGGAGCAGAGGCAAACCAGTGCTGTTACCAACATATTGGGGCCTCTCGACTGTGCTGCTGATTGGTGTCTTTCTGTATTTTCTTTCTTGAGGCTGCAGAGAAAGGGCATGAAGGCAGCATCTTATGAGTTCGAATGTGTCCAAAGTCTGAACCTTTGCCAATTTTTAAATAATGTTTAAAAATAACATTTAAATAACATTTAAAATCCAGAGAAAACCAGCTCTGTAGTAGTAAAACACAAGAGATGATATGCAATAGAGGAGAGATACAGGAATTAAAAGGAAGAATGCATGTTAAATGCAACAAGTTAAAAAAAACCAAAAGTAAGATTACTTTTGCCCAGCAAGGATCTGTGATTAAATGAGGGTGCTTAGTTTCCACTCTCCTCTTTGCTGCATTCCCTGTGATCCAAAAGCTTGCCTTTTGCCTGCCTCAGTGTCGATGCAGAGGGGACACTGCCACAAACGACTTTAGAAAGTAAGTCAGTACATCCAGTGGAAATAATAACATCAGATAACAAAATGAGACTATCAAGTAGCACTAGGCAAATAAATAATAATAATACAAAAACTAGCTTTTATTTTCACCAACCAATAGTACATAGATCCGCTGAGGCATCAAGCAATCAAGCATCAAGGAGAGAACCAGTGCTTACACCAGCTACAGATGGGCTGAGAACTGGCTGGCATCAGCTACTGTGTTGGGAATGCTTGACTAAGAGAGGTTTATTTTATTTCCTTTCCTTAATACTCTCAGAGTTGAAGACCAACACACCTTCTAAAACCACAATCCTACTTAGCTTCAGCAGCAAAGAATTAAAATTTCATTAAAATGCCCTTCCTTGTCAGATCGGGCTAGGACTTGCTCCTGAACCAACAGGTCTCTTGCTGTATCTGGAAACTCTTAACCCCACAGGCTCATCTGAAGACAGTAATCTTGATTTTATCGTAATTGGCTCTGCGCAGCCCACAGTCACACAGGGCAGAGGTAACTGCCCCACAACACCACCACAACCACCAGCTGATGGGCATGAGTGGGGATTCCCTGCCCACGCTGACACCCACGGTTCATCAGTGCCCTGTTCCCAGGCTGGACAAGGCACAACAAAGTGCGTTGCAACAACATGTGCCTGCAACATTTTGCCGGTAGCAGAGGCTGAGGCAGGGTGGAATCGCTGCCTGGGGTTTTAATAACACCCCAGCACAAACACCATTATGCAACGGGGAAGGTGTTGCAGAGCCAGGGCTAATGCACTGTTTGCTTATTGAGGGAATTTCAGTCAAGTATTGTACCAAAGCCTGTGTGGATGGTGCATGATGACACTTATTCACGTCAAGTTCTGCTCCCAGGCCTTCCTCTGAAGAACTTCTCACAGTTTATCTAAATTGGTTTGGAAATTGATTTAGATTAAAAAAGGAAATGGTGTGAACTCTGTGGATCTTCTACTGTGGTCAACATTCATACACAGACACAAAGGGACATTGACCCTAGGAGTGGAGCATCCATGTAAAGAAAATAATAACAACAACAAAGTAATATTATAAACTAATAATTCAAACAAATATTTGACTAGTATTTAAAACCAAATTTCAAACCCTTTGTGAGTATGGTTTTGTTGCACAAGTGATGCTCCAGTTACACTCAGTTTTCCCTGTCACTGGCAATACTTTTCAAAAACCTGAACTCAGGAAAAAACCCAAGTGACTGAGTTTAAGTGAAGGCAGTTTGACATGGAGGATTACAACTGCTCCTGCAGCATTATATCCAGGAAAAACAGAACTCAGTTTTAAGCCAAAGATGAGAAATGCAAAGGTTTGTGGTAACCTCCTCTTACTTAAAATCTGCAGGAGGGAAATCCAGCAGCCAGTGAAACAGGTACCCTGCACAGTTCTGTGTGACCATTTTCCACAAGCTACATGCACAGCACGCTACAAATACAGGGGAGAGAATAATGCTTAGATTAACTATTAGTTTATTTTACCAAATTAATCTCACAGGTCAACCTCAGGGCAGAAAGTGATGCAAGAAGGATGCACAAATGTCAGGTGAATAACAAGATGCATTACACCTTTATTAGCTTTCCTTAGCACAGCGCTGCAAGAGACACCACCTGATATCAGCTGTCAAGGCTGAAGGCCATGAAGCTCTACCAAAAGGCATCACCAAAACATGGTAAGTATTTTAGTATTTTGCATAGAAAGATCAATGGCTAAATAATTATCTGAGCCAGGTGAGCCCAGGAACAGTGCTCTCACTTCTTGCTCAGCAAACAAAAAACCCTGTCTCAAAGCTGAGCGGGTTTCTACTTCACCAGAGGTTCACTGCTCATCTATCCAGCCAGCTCATGCTCTCTGCCACTACTGTTACTGTAGCTTTCTTGATTTGTATAAGGTTTCTTTTTCTTCATGATTTAGAAAGCTTGTCATGGGTTAGTCAGCATCCGAATGACACACTGACTCCAGACACTTAACACACGGTTTTGCAATGTGTTCCCATACTTTGTGGCTGCCCTAAAACAAAAATGATACTCAAATCTCCTCCTCCCCCTTCTTATTCTTTCCAACTCTGAAACAAAATTCAAAAACAGAAAGAAAAAAAAAAAGAAAGAGGAATAAGAAAAATTCCTCCACCTAACTGAAGTTCCTTCAGTGAGAGCCATGAAAGTTTCCCCCTCACTCCTGTGTCTTTCTTAAATGCACTGTAAACTTCCATATGCTGGCATATGTGTCTTGTTTCCCAATGGAAGTACTGTTAATGTAACCCATTACTCCAAAATGGGCACCAAACCAGCCCACATTTACATGCCTGGGCAAATAAAAATCAGTGTTAAGGGGGTTTTGCCCTTAGTACAAACTTCACCTCACCAACATTACTCTACGTATGACCAATAAGATATGGGGTAAACATGCATGGCTGAAGTTTGCTGTTTCTTTTCCTAGGAGGGGGATGGTTCAGCACATTTTCTGGAAAACCCAAAGAGGCTTTTTGCTTAACAGAGTGAGGAATGCTGATCTGGAGGTTACTTCCTCCCACCTCCTCCCCACCCCCACCTTTTGCTTCTTTATTTTTTTGTTTTTGGGGGAGTTGGTTCGCTTGGTTGGTTTGGGGTTTGTTTATTTGTTTTTGCGTTTTTTTTTCCTCTAAGCATGATTAGTTTTTCTCTGCTGGTTTAGCTCACAGAACTGGTTTATTGCAGGATGAGTCGAGCACAACTGTCAGTATTAGAAATGGGATGGGAGGAAAGCCGAGAGGCATGGTCCCACTCCTAGTAAGAAGCTATCTATCATAACTACACTGACACATGAAAACCACATCAAAAGGCAGTCAGGAAGATGGCTTCAACAGCACTTCTCTGAGTTGCATGCCAAGTACTCTTGGGATTACAGACACTGAAGTACAAACTGAGGAGAAAGATTAGGCAAGAAGTGCTAGATCAATAAAACCCTCAGACCTAGTAGAGTCACCATCCACAGGCATTTGAAAGGATAAGGGATTGGCTGGATGGTGGCACTCAAAGACCTGCAGTCAATGCCCCGATATGCCCCTGGAAGTGTTCAAGGCCAGGTCGGATGGGGCTTTGAGCAACCAGTTCCAGTGGAAAGTGTCCCTGCCCATAGCAGGGGGGCTCGAACTAGATGATCTTTAAGGTTCCTTCCAACCCAAACCATTCTATGATTCAGTGGTGATACTATGAAAGAGTATTCCCTTCACTACAGAACTAAGCATCTAGTGGTTGGACATATAAAAGTGGTCCTTCCCTTCTCTTCATCTCCACTGCACTTGAACTGAAAGGCCAAGTGGGCAGGCAGCGTCTGTTCAAGGTGCGAGTTATGTCTGTTTGTTCAGGAGCATAATATTGAAGATCTTAGTTAAACAAATATTCAAATAGAAATCCAGTTAATTATGTTTCTTAGCTAGCAGTCATTATCCTTTCCACACCAATTGGTAAGATAATTAATTGTAACTACAATAGGGAAAATCAGTTTAAATCCCCTACATATCAAGCTTCATCTCAACATCAACATGACATTACTACAGAAAATTCTGGAGTCTCCAATACATATGTATATTCTTAACTGTATTTATAGAAATGTTTGCAGATTCTTAAGAATATATAAGGATAATTTAGGAGGAAAATATTTTTGATTATTGATAGTACTGCAAATCCATATGTATGAAGCAAACAGTACAAATGAGATTGTTTTAAGAACACTCAACTGGTACCCTTGACATGAGTGACCTTTGTAGAAGCATCCATTGATCCTAAAGTCCTCATGGTAGTGTCAGCTGCTGAAACAGCAGCTGCTTGACAATACTTGACACCTGATACTCAGCTGGCAGCCTCTGAGCTTTAAGCTACACCCACCTGGGCTTGCCAGCACATCCCAGCTTTTCTTAGCAGCTTGCTCAGGAGGCTGGATTCCTTGAAGTAGGAATCAACGCCTAGCTTTGAAAGAGTACCAGAATTTAATGGAAGTGAACAAGTGCTAATGCAAGCTATGGCCATAGAAAACATATGCTTCTAGAATAGACAACTTCCACCCCCATTTACTTAGAATATATTTACATTCAGCCACCATGAAGTAAACCATTTTACCATTGCTACGACTTCCAACGTCAGAGGCTGAGCTAATCTACTCAAGTGTCAAGCCACTTGCACAAAGATAGCTCAATACTAATTTCTAGAATTCTGCAGTTTCCAAGGAAAAAAGTTCAATCACTTTCAGCATAAGACAGCAGAAAAAGATTCAAACCTTTCCAATACATGATGTTTCATTATCTTTTAAACAGTTTTGAAAGCATATACTTGAGATAGCAACGTGAACTCAAGGCAAAACCCTAAATTTTGACAAACCAGGTTTTGTTAAGTAAAACCTGTGAATATCAGAGCTGCTCAATATGACTTTAGATATGTCTTGACAGGTGATTTGTCAAGACATGGCGTTTTTAGAGGCCTGAAAAATGGCAAGTCACATACAGAGTCTATAAAAAAGTCCTGAGAATACTCATGTATGCCTAGTATTAGTTCCAATTTTCAATTATTTAGTCCCTTTAAACTTGCGTATTTTCCTGACTTGCTTTCTTGTCTACAATAAATATTGCTAGGACAAGATTAACTCTCAGATAATCAGTAAGCCGGGGAAAGAGTAAATATTTCACAACAGCCATATACACCTGACTCTCCAGCTTAATGTAATATTTGAATTTTTCTGTTACGCACGCATCCCTCCCTCCTCAGTCATCATCTACTTTCTCTTCACTGGTACTCTTTCACAATACTCCTTTTCTGATAGGCAGGAGTAGTGAGTCAGTGATAATTATGTTGTTTTTGTAAATGCAATTGATTAACAGCTGGTCTGGACTTTCCTTCCACGTGATAACAAGAACTCAAGTCTTTTGAAGGTACTCTGAACCTTCCACTGTCCCAAGTTTTAAAGCAAGAACCACTTTTTCCAACAAGAGCAAGGTGGGGATTTGGGCAAGAACCACTTTTTAGGTTTGGATTATTTGCTTTCATCAGCAAATATCCCCCACACACCTCCAGACTGCTGTGTAAGCTCCAAGCAGAAAGAGGACCTTAAGAGATTACTAATGGGCACATCAAAGAAGAGAAAAAAGATAAAAGGTTCGAAAACATCATCTAGTTAAATTAGCTACAGTTTCATTAGGAAATGGATGAATTAAGAATGGAGAATCCTGACCTTGTTTTGAGCACTGCTACTGCTTTCTCAACCAACTTGATGCCATTATAGCAAGTTAGATTAGAACGTTCTTTCTCAATCAATTCTTGGTGTACATGTCACATAATACCTAAAATTTTGCAAGACTTAGTTACCATGCAAAGATCCAGAAAGGGGCCCGCTCAGCTTCAGTAAAACCCGCTCTCACAGAATTTTATGTAGCTAGTTTGCACAACATTAAACTACAGAAAATAAGGAATGCCTGTATAAACCCAGACTGGCTCTGTGTTGGGACAACAGAGCTTCAAGTGTTACTCAGCTTCCAATTCTAAGTTAGATAAAGGCTGGATATACTTCTTCCTTACTCATCACAGTAGTGGGAAGACCACTTTTGGAGAAATCTGCATAGTCAAAACCAGCACGTAGAGTAGGGTGAGAAGCATGCACTTGGCACTGCATAGCAAACCCAAGTAGATGATGACTTGTTAAAATTTCAGGTTGATCAACTTCTGCTTGATACCATTGTACTATGTCACTGTGGCTGATCGATTCTTCAAGACATGAATGATCAAATGGCATTAGCTGTGCCATTGGGACAACACACCTGCGAGGGGAACAACAGAAAGAGGAAGAAAGCCAGGGGAAATTGAAGAGGGCAGTTTGTACTCTACAGCTTAGATGCTAGAGTAAGACCTTTGTACCTAATTAGGACTTTATTACTCAGCTGCCATAACTGCAATGGACAGGTTGCCTCTTGATTTCTCTAATCTACAGAAGACAGTGGAGCTAATGGAAAAAGGTCAAAAAATTGAAGCAATAAACTGATCCTCTCAGCAGTGGATTTACAATAGAGATCCGTTACCACACAGTGAAAATGACTGAGGTAAGTTTAAGAGATGCAATTATCCGTGGCTTTTCCCCATTAAGCCTTGTAACTCTCTCAATGAGAATTTAAGAGCATACATATTTCAACTTCTGTGTGAAGTTAATAACTTCGCAAGAGACGAACAGTGGAACAAGCCATTCACGTTTTGTACTATCAACAAATAAATGCTGGAGAGCAAGTTTTTGGATCCAGCTATTACCTCTAATTACACCTATCTGTATGAATAAATGAGAACTAGTTTGCATTTTTTCCCTGATCATTAGCCTCATTTACAGAAGTGTTACGAGGCCAGTTCTTTGTCCATTAGCGTGAATTAAGTGATACCCTGCTGGGTGCAGGACTGTTCAGACATGCTGACTGCGGAGCAGCTGCTCTCCTCCTTTGGTATTGAATGTTGATTAGCATCATAGCACATGACACACTGCAGGGCATATTGTGTGTCACACTACGGCACACAACACTGAATGAGAACCCAAAGCAAATCCCATCCTTTAGAAAGCCAGTCTCTGCTCTGAACACCCAGACAATAATTAAGTACATGGTCTGTCTTGAGAAAGACTGAATCCCTTGAACAGTGGGCTTTTTTGGGGACAATGCTGACTACCTGAGGCAGAGCTGTACATTTTCTTAGTTATCCTAAGCAGTAGCAAGCATACCCCCTGCCAAATAATATCTTGTCACATTTCCCAGGAAGATACTTGTGTATTACCCTTGAATTTTGATCTGTGAGACCAAATGAAGCTTCTGTATCATTAGACCCATGCAGAACATGTAAAGAAAGATACTGCAGCTATGAAAACAAGTGCCCCATACAAACTGAACTCTCCAAATATGGATCAAGGTATAGTATCACCTTCCTGTGACTACTAACACATCACCAGCATTCTTTGTCAGCTTTCCTCATCTGAAATATGGGCTGATACCACCTTTTTCTTGCAAAGATTTATTACTTATTTGAACGCTACTTTGACAATAGTGTAAAATAGTGCATCACTGTATTATCAACATTTTGCTACTTTGATGCTATTAAAGGGAGGTAAAGGAAAGCTTTTCACAACAGTAGAGAAATTAATGTCACACTGTTCAAATTTATGGAGAAAGTCTAGTTATTTTACAAGAAAACATGCCTCATGAAATACTGACAACAATAAGGTTGGTTTGTTCTGAATGACTAGAACTTGATCAGTAAACTATTTCATCATGCACATCTTTTCTCTTGAAGACCAATGCAGCAACAGAATCCACTTTTCCGGCTAACTAACATGTTTTTCTCTGCATGGTGCTCTCTTGCTCTTGGGCACTGATGTAAGCAAAACAGGAGAATCCCTCTGGGAAGTGCACGCCAAGTTCAGTCACTGGAGTTTATCTAATTACTGTCATAGCTGTACATCTGTTTCAAAGAGCAGAGCTAGAACCCTCATGTGAGAGGTGTTAGAAGAAACCAGACATCATTAATCAGAATTATGAAGAAGCATAAAACAACTCACTGCTTGTTCTGTGCTGTTCACAATACAGTGATTTTGTAGCAGAACATCATAGCATTAACAACAAAGAGTTAAAAAAAATTTACATGTACAACTTTGTCCATGGAAAAAGATAAGGGACAGATCACCTCCCTACTTTAAAAGAAATAGGAAAAAAAAATTACAGAAGGTCTCCAAATTGCATGCTCTCCTCTTTTTTTTCCTCCCACAACTCAAGGGCACAAAGACATTTTTCAGATCTGGTGGAGAGATGTCATTTCAGAGGCTGGGTTTTGTATTAAGAAGGGTCTTATATGTTAAACTGAGAATAGACTTAGGTTATGCCAGAGATCTTTAGAAACTAGTTCCTGTTTTTGATGGCCTCAGCCTCCGTTCCCATGAGCTCAATGAGACTCTCTGCTAGAATGCTTCAGTAGAGTTAGAGATGATGATACCTCTGCAACAGTATTGTGAGGCAGCAGTGCCAAACTTTTTTCTGGACAGATCACTGATCTCAGTTTGGTCTCAGAAAGAGTACTCATCATAGCACCTCCTCAACCCAGCTCTTCTTTTTACACCTTAAATTAACTTCTCATGTACTGCCTATGCAGAATAATAATCTAACTGCATATATCTCTTGTAGCTGCAGAGTGGTGTTCTGGAGCCTCCCAGCCCACTGTCCCCTTGGAAACAGGCAGTCATCAAAAAGGAAGCCCCCAGAGCAGACTGGGTGAGCAGGTCACACTGAGCACTTCTGCCAGAAGACAGTGCTAAGAACCTCCAGCCCCCAGCCCAGGAGGCACTGGAGAGCATTCACATCAGAGCATGGGCTGGGAGGACCAGCCATCACACATGAGCCACGAGCTTTCACTGCAGTTGCAGCCTGCTCAGTTCCAAATACCCACAGTGCCCCAAATACTGGCACTTAGAGCACCTTGACCCTCCTCTAACGGAAAGGACACTCCAACCATCTCTGCACTGATAAGTTAAACAGGAACAGGGCATAAGTGCAAGCACCAGCCTGCAGCAACTCACATCCTTTCACTGGTGGTACAGTCCATGGTGTGGTTTTGAGTAATCAGCACTACTGGACACAGTGAGTGGGATACAAGAAAGGCTATGAACCGTTCCTGCCAGGTGGGCCAGGAAAGGATTGGGCTTGAGTATTTCCATCCTCCTTCCACAGTCCTCCAGTACTAGCTCAAAGAGTCTTTGAATATTCAGTCATGCTTTCATGTAGTACCCCAACATATGCAACACATATGTTGCAACACAGACTCTCAGCACCATGATGAGTATTTCAAGCATGTTGAATGTAAAAAAAACCAATCCACCAAAGATTAATGTCTCTGAGAAGGGCATGTATGTGTTGCAGTGTACAGTGCAGGGCAACTATGCCCAAAGGCAACGGATTTGGGCAGTCCGGTCTCAGGGTCAGGGCACCAGTTACTGTTAATGAAACACTGCCCAGATAGATATAGTCTTGGGCTTCTGAGAAGTCTCCCACTGACTTTAATAAAATAAACATGGTTAAAATGGGAAATAGTAGAATAACTGCTGCCTTCCCTGAATTTTTAGGTTTTCATAACTTTCCTTAGAATAACAGAATCATTTAGATTGGAAAATACCTTTAAAATTATCAACTCTAACCATTAATTTAAGACTGCCAACACTAAACCATGTCCCCAAGTGCCACATCTACATGTCTTTTAAACACCTCCTTATTAAAAAAAAATTTTGGAACTAGGATTTACTCCAGCCTGAGTGTTGGATGTAGTTACAAACTTCAATGCAAAACATCTATGTTATAAAATACTTTCAGAAACTCTTTTATCATTTGGAAACTTTTTGATAGCATCCAATTTTTAATAAAAATAACTTAGTTTTATACGTATTTGAGAAGCAAATGCAGAGAGACCATTTTTACCAGACTGAAAACAAAATAGAGGAATTTGAAACTTTTTGAGTTTGGATGATTTTTTTAATACATCTTATATTTATAAGTGAACTCTAGTTTAGAGTAAATGCAAAGAAGCAAAGGGACTATCAATGCCATTCACACAGACATTAATTTCAGAAGATACTGCTGTTTTCAATCATATTTAACACTGTTAATTTTTTCTCATTATCAGCAAAACAAAATAAGTACATGCTGAGGATAAGGAAACAGCTTTGTTTACCTTCAAAATCATGTGCGTACCAGAACTAAAGTATGTATTTGCCATATGTCAGCCCCTGCCACCCTTCTTTAAATTACAAATTCATTAATATAGCACAGCAGTGCTATATCGTTAGCAAGGAATAAAGCACACTTTAAAGAGCAATGAAACTATTTAGAGAGAAAGCTTTTCCACTGCAGCAGTGTCTCAGGGAGACCAAAGGGGAAACCTGACACGAAGGAATGTCAGCCTGAACTTGATTAATTTGTACTCAGAGGAACATATACCGTCCCCCACTGCAATGGCAGCAGCTTCCCACATCATTTTGCTGTACTCTCCTTTACAGCTTTCTTCTGATCTGCAGGTTGTCCATCAGACAAATTTGTTCAAATCAACATATTTAATAGAGCCATCTTTTCTCTGTTATTGTCTCAGACTTCACTAATCAAACCATCTGTATTGGATGTGTAGCCTGCCAGAGACGGCTGCTTTGCCAAACAGATTGCACTGGCTGAATATACAAAGTCCTGGTTCAAAACATGCAAATCCAACTCAAACACTCCCATAGGCGACAGCAGCCCTTCCATAAGACCCACACTGTGCTTTCCTGGGATGGTCATACTGGAAATATCAACAGTATCCAGGACAGGGACACAATAAGGCTCAAACCCAGGTCAAGTCTGAATTTTTGTTTCCTTCTCTTTGCTTTCTTGATACTGAGATTTGAAGTAAGTCTAATGGTTCAATTTTAGGGCTCAGAAAGAAAAGCCTTGAAAAGCTTGATCCCTGATTTAAATGAAAGCAGATTCTCACCCACACAGAAGAAGTCTGGTGCTTAACAGTCCTTTGCTTGCAAACATTGTCATGTTGTTGAGACAAATGTTATCTTTTTAGAGACAAATGTATCTATGAAGTTTAATGTAGAAGAGAGCATTTATTTCTATAGTGAAATGAAAACAGAAGTTTGTTAAATAAACTTCCTGGCTTATAGGTTTGGTTTGGGTTTTTTGTGGTTTTTTGTTTGTTTGTTTGTTTTGTTTTAGAAAAGGAACAGTGAAAAAAACTTTATATCTTTATATCTACAAAGAGCTAAGAGTATCCTCAAATCTCCTTTCCTTTGGGAGTTAGGATGCTCAGAAAGTTTGGCTCTTAAATCAACATACATTTGTTATTTAAGTTATATTGTCATTGCTTTCTTTCCGTTCTGTGAGCTCGAGACATGGTTATCCCCTTCAAGCCTGGAAGCAGCAATCTTTAGATTGTGACTATTTCATTGCCCACACACCTAATAGGCTAGAGAGAAAACACTTTTGCAACTTAGAAAGCCTGACAACTCTAAACGTGCTACAATAAAAAGCAAGACCTGATAAAAATTCCATTACTTGCTTATCTGCAGAGATTCTTCCCAGTTCAAAGGGTCAATTACCCAGCAGGGCACCAGTGCTTATCAGCTAGCTCTGCTGAGCCTTTCAGTTGCAAAGAGAAGTGTTTCCTCCAACTGGCATGACAATGGCACTATTAAACAGGCACTTCAAAGATACAGATGTTGTAAATGCTTTGGTTTTGCCAAGTTCTCTATGCCATCCAACAGACTTTTTCATGCAGAGGTATTTGTCTTCACTAGACAAATGAAAAGCAGATAATAAAAAAAGTCGTGTGAAATGCAGCAAATCCATCACGTGCCTCTACTTCCAAAGCAGGTCCCCTTGTTTTCCTAGGTTCAGACAAGCCCATACCTGGCCAAGAGAGAAACAAGGTTACTACAGTATCAGGTTTGACAAACCTGCTGTAGCAGGAAGCCAGGCCCAGTAGGACTTGCTCTTATCCCACAAACCTGTAACCCTCCTTTGGACAGGAAAAAACACACAGACAGTAGTACTACTGAGGAAAACTTACAGGAGTGGACATTTGGAAGAGCAGATCTATTGATTAGCTGCTTGTCTGACACACCAGCCTGGATTCATTTTAAGCTGGCTGCATAGGCAGGAACTCCCTTGGAGCTGGCACTCCCTTGGATGATCAAAGAGACAAGGGGTTTGTTTGTTAGTTTGCTATATGGAATCAAGGTGAGGAGACTGGGCACAGTCAGCACGGACCAACTGGCCATTCTCCAGTTATTACAGGATCATATGATATAGATCATGCATGTTAAGGTGCAGACGTGGTCATCCCACATCTGCCAGTTTGCATTAGCGCTGGATGCATGTACCTTTATCTAGATCTAAGATGACTTGCCTCAGATCTTTCCCAGTATTTGATCTGTGACCTCCCTTCACACATAAACCATATGTTTTAAGTAAAGATCTCCTAAACTGAGCATAACAAGTTTGCATGTCATTCATCTTTTAAAATTCCTTTTCACTTAGCTCTCTCCCCAGTTTCTTTGGAGCGACAGCCCAGAGTCCCAGCCTTGTTTTTTTGGGCCAACCATCTGCTTGGATAGAGCAGCATCCTTTGGAAAGAGCACTGTAATGTCTTTGGAACGTCTGCAGTGCAGTTCCTTCGATCTTGGGACACCGGTAACAAGACGTGCCAGAAAGGATTATAACAGCAAGAAGCTTCATTTTCACATGAATGAGGACATGACAGGAAGCTTTTCAAACCAAAACGTTTCCTGTCTGATCAACAAGCCACAGTTTACACATAGGAGTAAACATGTGACCCACAGCAAACCAAGGTCATCTACTCTAAAACATGTCTGTTGAAAGCACAAACAGACCACAATTAAATTAAGTTTTAATTCTAGAAATTAGTTTAAACTCAGATAGGGGTTACATTCAATCTTCACTGAAGGAATTATCCCTTTTCTAGTTACTCTAGTTCCTTTCAGATGGGAAAAAGAAACTTTCACTTGGACCTCCCATGATCAATTTCTGCAAGCACGACTACAAAGAGGACAGGCTGCAAACGAAAGCTATTGTATTGTAACATCCCAGCAAGTTACACCGTACCAGCAGAGCCCCACATACTTGCCATCTGTCTCAGCAGCAAAGCTGCAAGAGCAGTTCACACCAATGTATGACACCTCGCAGTGCACATCCATAACACAGGGCACATTGTAGTTTTAATAAAACTGACCAAGGCAAAATAAAACCCTACTCTCCACTGGTGACAGGCTGATGTGTGATAACACTCAAGTTATAAGCAGTTTTGTCTTAGGGCTGTATTCCATCTCAGCTAACACACATTTTATATGCCCTCTCCTTCCATGCCCCGGGCAGTAAAGCAGTATAGCTTGTGATTGTGACTTGCACACACGTAGTCTCTCTCTTCCTCTCTTTTGTCCTCTCCCTCCCACCTCCCTTCTACTGGGTTATCTTTCAATTAGTCACAGGAGTACAGCGAAACACACAGTTTTCTGATGTCTTGGGTGATCTTTCATCATTTATACATTTAGTACCTGCCTTGTCTCTAGGAGGAGCAATCTTTTCAGAAAGAATCTGCTTTTCAGAGAAGACTAAATTGGAATCTGCTTTTCAGAGAAGACTAAATTGGAGGAATTAAGTAGGAGATGTTCTAAATAGCAAATCCTAATAAAAACATTGTTTGTTTCTATCAAATACATTCAGGAAGGATTCTCTCAAAGCTTAAAAGCAAGCAGTTGTGCCTGAGACTTCCAGGTGACTACTGCTATGCTTACACAACCAGCACATACACCATGTACAGCATTCCCTTCCTTGGAGCTGCCCAGTTTCTTTAGACCTCAAAACTTGAGCATCAGAGGCAACTGTAGAGATAAGTCTTTGTGCCTCTGTAAACATGTTGCTTTAGTTGTATACACTTGAAATAGAAAGCATTTCAATATCAAGTCATGTACCTTGACCCCATGAGCCATACTTGCAAGACATTACTCTGACAGAGGATGCTCTAAATGTGTGCCCAAGGAAGGGTTTTATTACTCCTGTGGTTGCCAGGGACCATCTAGCCATTTCTCTCCATTAGCATTTAGATGCAGCATATTAATTTTTCCCTTTAGAAGAAATTTGAAGCCAGTATTACTGAAAAATTATCCATGATCTTCAGGTATCTAACAATATTTAGCAGGAAGGAAAAAGTTAGAGTTGAGACTTCAAGTTTAGCAAGTACTACATGCATGCCAGAGGCATGAGTTTCTACCTATACTGCACACATTTGTTTAAAACAAGTAATTTACAGTGGATTTAATCATACCATTCTGCACTGCTTTTCACAAATTTTGAAGTAGAAAACTATGGAACAGCATATGTAATTTTTAACTCAAGGAGAACAGTTAATTTAATTCCACTCTTCCAATGCATAAATAAGCAGGGACCTGACTGCCCAAACAGCTCTACCATGAAAAGCTTAGTTAAGACCTCACCAGTTCATATCTAGATGCTTTCCTAGAGAACACTGCTTTAGCTGCTATGCAGCCTGTCATTTTGTACATTACTTGAGGAAAAAGAAACAAAATGCTGAAATAAGGTTTTGCAATGTTCTGGTTATTCTGAAGCATCTCTTCACTGGACCAAGATACAAGAATAAGCATTTATTAAAAATACCACATGCTTAACTTTATAGCATAAGGTACAAGCAAGCCAGGACAACCCTGGGAGCCAAACAAAGCAAGATTCAATACAGTAATGTTTATCAGGAACTGATGGATTAGGTTTTTTAAAATAGTTATCACTGATCTAGAAGAGCTGATCTCTTCATTAATGCTATTATCTTGAGTCACTCCATCATCACCCATTTGGGTTTGCTCATTTTGCTTATCACATTCCAAGCACGGCTCCCTGAGAAAAGTTGCTCTGGAGAGTTCATTTCACGGTGCTAGTAAGAAAAAGGTTTTACGTTCTCCTTTGTAGTTAAAGGATCACAGTTGCCCACTTGTTTCCTGAGAGAATGCTTCAAAGTGGAAGACCAGGCTAGTCCATCCAAAAGTTTGGAGGGTTCAAGGCTTAGATATGACTTCAAATGGAGTCAGTGAAGAGAATACAGCATTGGGCAGCATGCCCTTCACCATATGGCTGCTGGGCTCCTTGCCAGTCACAGCTCAAGAGCCAGTACTTGAAATGGTAAGATAAAGAATTACAACCATCTCGGACTGAACCCTTGAGTGCACACATCTGCAAAGATGTGCGTGCCTACACCAAGAAACAGATCAGAAACAGAGACTCATGAGCTAGTAGTGATGCAGGCTCATAAAGCCACATGATGCAGTGCAGCTGGATATTCAGCTTGGGCCAGCAACAATATAGCTGCATTTACATAGCTCTTGTGCCGCTAAAATTGGATGTCTATATTGCATTCCCCCACAGCTTCTGCTTCCAAGGAAGTAGAGCCAATCTAGGAGTGCTCAGAACACACATCTGGGGTCTAGAAATATTCCAAGTGAAAGCTGACAGGATGAATCACCATCTTCCTGCCAATGAAAGGAGGAAGAGATTTAACACCCAACCTCCTTCCCCATCCCCAGGCCCCATCCTAACAAGCAGCTGTGATACCCAGAAGCAGAAGGGGTGATTCAGGTGAACAGGAGAGCTAACACCAACAGTCTGGATCTGGAAACAGATGCTCTTTGAAGGAAAAAAGATACCAAAGAAAAAAAAATGTTCAAAGTGCAAAGCTGTTTAAATGTAGGTTTTAAATAGGACTTCAGTACTTGACAGAACTCAGGAAAGATTGCTGCTTTCAGTTAAACCTCTGAATATCAGTGAGACTACAACAGCACTGATCCACTGAATAGCCTAAAAATTATGCTGAAACTTTATTTTAACGATGTCCAATGGGATAAATAAACAGCACAGTCAGCACTGGCAATGTTGGGAAGCAGCCAACACCAATGCAGCAGATTGAGCCAGGACTCAGAGGAGGAAAAGCTCCTCAGGGAGGCCCATAGCCCTTGGCCAAAACACAAGGCACTGCTGTGCAGAGCACAGAAGGGAAGCGAAAGGTAACAGAAGACAACTGCCATTAAGCCACATAAATCACTGGAACTGCTTATAGGGAGGGAAAAGTGCTGGGATGAGAGTTCTGGCCATGCACTGGAGGCTGTTTGAGATTGGACTCTGATCTACCAGGCTCCAGCAGTGCCAGGAGATCCCAGGGAAGGGAAAAGTGACAGCAGTAGCAGGCGCAGTAACAGCATCTGCACTTCCAGAGGCTGTCCTTGCAGTGGAGACACTGCTGGTGCAGAGAGACCTTCCATCAAAAGGCACAGCTTTCAGAAGAGCAAGCCAGACAGCCATGGTATACCATGGTTAGAGAGGATAAGCTGCTCAGTGGAGAATGTACTCTGCTTTACATGAAGCCCAGCACCTGGGCTTCACTCCTGTGCCCAGGAATTACAGATGCCCAGCACTACCACTGGATTTTGCATCAGATTTCTTTCTGTTTAAGATCTTAATGGTGCTTCAGGTCCCAACTGTTTTGTGATGGCAAAAGTATCCCTGGCAGTCTGCTTGGCAAAAGGAAGACCTGCCCCATCATCTGTCTTACTATCTGAAGTGACACATACAGGCCTTGGGATTTCTCTCCCCAAGGCCATCTCACTTTTTAAACTTCCTTGCAGTACTGATCCAGACACACTGCCTCTCTCCCAACAGTCTGGTTGCTATTCTCAGGACAGGACTCTGAAGTGCAGGGAGGGAAAGATGTTGAACCAAGGCAACAGGGAAGCAGAGCACACAGACTATAAGCTAAAATGCAGACACGCTCGGCTGCAGGTTTTTGCTCTACGTACATACAAGATACACGTTTCATGTGTGTATATGTATGTATACACACACGCATAGGTAAGACTATAAGCAAGTGAGATTATTCCAGAGCACTTAAGGACACAACACTAGACAGGTTGAGACAAGTAAATAATAGTACAATTTAAAAGAGCACACTGACAGCTAAAAGATGCAAAGTAGTTTATTCTAAGAAGTAGCTCCATCTATTTTATGGTGGAATAATTCATTTTGTATTCAGTAAAATCTGTTTCCAGAGTAACTAACGCAAACTGACTTCAGAAGTTTCTTAATTATTTGTGTGGGAACAAGTGGCATTTAACCTGAAATAAGTTAACTTGCAATCCTCAAGCTTAACAAGCCTGAAATTGCTAGTTCTTTTTTTTCCTCTTCATCTCATTCTATGGTTAGAGCTGGAATAGCTATAGTTATAGTTTGTGTAAAGCCATGACCGCTTTTCTAAAAGTGCTACTTTTCTAGTAGCCAGGTGACACACGTGTTCCACCTGCCTGATTTGCTACACTCTGCAGCCCTGAACCAGACATGGACTGTCGAAGGAGAAAGAAATCCACTAGGACGAAGAACCACCCACAGAACGTACATTTCACAAGGCTTCACCAACAGAGAAGAAATAGATTAATCTCTCTCATTGCCTGTCCCAAAACAGGCTCACACGTGTTCTGGTGAGTGGCATGAAAATCTGGTTAGTTTGCACCACAACTCTTCCAGTCTCTGAAAGGCCTGAATGCAAGCACATATCTGTGACCACATTTTTCTTCACTAGGGCAAACAAATCATGGATATCCCTCTCCCCAGCAAGACAGAGATTTTTGGAGCCGATCTTTGGAGCTTTGTCTGTGCTGCATTTCCAGTGCATAGTATTAAGCACATACGAGTTAAATTGTCAAGAAAGACTGCCTCCCCCACCTCTCAAAAAAACCCCCCAAGAAATTCTGCATCTCAACCACATCCTTATTAAAAAAATTAATAAGTACATAGTCAGAAGGGTGTGTGCAAACCACTAAACCAAAATTCCTAAACTCTAATCCTTTCCAACAATAAAACTTTCTGCTTCTGCCAAACCACTTGGTCCATCTGTTTCACTTTCTTTACTGTAAAAACGAGAACTTGGCTTCCTTCACTTCACAAAAGCAGTCTGTGGACTCAACCTTTATAGTGTCCTTTTCTGAGTAAGTTTTTCTTACTTTCAAATCATTTTCACACCAAAGCTTCAGGTCTTGTCTAACAGAAAGCTCAGGTGATTGTACAAGCACTAGTTCTTGTGCCACTGTCATACACACAGGATTATCTGTTTTTGTTGCTGCTGTTGACAAAACAGCTGGAAAAATAGAGGTTTTGGTTTGGATTTTCTTGAGGGTTGAGGGATAGAGAGAAGAGTATCTTCCCATATAAAATGCCCCTTTCTTGAAAAGTATAAAATCTGAAGAACCAGAAAAGCATTTCAGCCAATCTGCTTCCAGGTTTCAACATTTAATTTGAAAGATCAACATCTTTCCTAAGAATCCAGGACTTGGAGAAAGTCTAAGTATGTATTTACTCTAGTGTCTTCTTATCATGAAGAAAAATCTCGGTGTTAAATGGAGTATTTCTTTTTGTTAGTCACTAAAGAACTAGTTAAGACCTTCTAATACTTCACTGATGTGAATTTTGAAGAAATTCCAATTGTTGTCCTGTACCTTGCAAACCTTCGAAAACATATGCTTTGGAGAACCTGACCACCACTCCATCAAGATCTAGGTAACTAATTCAACACTCTTTGTACCTAAGACAAGAAACAATTATTTAAAGAATATATACCACTTAACTGCAACCATTTCCAGGCCTTCTATTTCAAGGTATGAAGTGGCTTGAGAGCACCTTGAAAAATGTCTTCTGGAGGCTACCTTTAGAGAAATTGCTCTTGTGGGTGGATATATGTAAATAAGAGTTTCTGCTCCTTAGGGTTTCATATGGAAACATTTACTATGTTATACCAGCATAAATGGCTGTAAAATCTCAGAACAAACCTTCTCCTTCAATATTAGATGTTTCACCTCAGATTTTATTTGTAATTAAAATGTTCCACAGGAAATAATAACCATAGCCTTAATTAGGTAATTAAACCTGTTCTTGGAGACTTATGTAATGCAAAAGAACAATCATACAGATGGAAAAGTTTAAACCTACTAATTACATGCATGCACAAGTTACAAGAAAAAGCTTCTTTCTTAAATCGCTTATTTTAACTTTGGTAAAATTACATGTTTAGCAACCAGCTGTTGTGCATGTTAAGTTAAGAGCTTTCTAATGCAAACTTCTATTTCACAGTACTCCACTAAAAGTCACCCATTAATTCTCACAGAGTTAGAAGACTCAGACGAAGTAAAGCTAAAGTCTGATTTTTAGATTCTCTGTTATTGTAAAGGAAATGTTCCCCACCTGCCTGTCCCACCCTTCTCTTAGATGAGCAGTAATAAGGATGTCTCAGCTGCTCTTGAGGCAGCTGTTAAGCCATCCTGCTTTAGAGCCATGAAAAGTACAAGGATTAATGAGGGTGGGGGAAAAAATCAAGTACATTAACTTTTCTTAGTGGGTATTTATACAGTTGTAAATGAGCTCTGAAAATTTAAGACAAAGATGTCCCTTGTACTGATGAGCCTCACAGATATTAAAGAGATTTTCAAATGGGTGCTTTTCATTCTCTTTTACAACTTTTTGCTCAAAACATGTACAGCCCAAGTTGGGATCTGCATATCAAAATTAACTTTGATCAGTCTCTGATTTCATGAACATCTGAAAAAAGGATAATTGCAGTTATACCTATTTGTATAGAAATGCATTTCCCTAAAGCATTTAGATCAGTTTACACCAGTGCCTTAAGTAAACAGCCAGTGGTATTTTATAGCACTGTTATAAAATATATCAGCCAGTTTTCAAAACTTTTTTAGATGGTCTTGTCTTGCCTTGCAGAACTTGGAGCATAGAATGGAAGAAACCACTGGTCTTGCACAGAGCTTCCTCTACTGATTAGATCTTTATACCTTGTCACATTGCAAAATATTTATAGAAGATCCTTGCGCCACATAGATTTTATAATTGGTCAGAAATACTTGAGTGTTATAATATAAAGATTTAAGTGTCAGGTAAAAAAAAAAAAAAAGAAAAAACTACATCCAAACAAGTCAGCTTTGTGTGCCCATAAGCTACTCAGTTCCACAAAACCACTGGGAAAAAACTCAACCAACTAAATTCACATTTCTCCCGAAACAAAACCAATGACAGTGCAAACTCACAGAGAAGTCCAGCTTTTCAGAAGCCAGGACAATAATAATGTCAAATTTACTAATATTTACTAGCCAGGGTTTTCCAGAAGTGTTGAATTAATTTGAGATTCTTACCTCAAGATCAGACAGGCATCTTAGTAACAAGAAAAATGCAAATCAACTTGTCTATAAAGGAAGTAGAAAATAAAAATCCTCAAAACATTCCATAATCAACCTTAAGTCCTAAATTGAGTCCTATCTCCAGAAAATAGATGCTACCTGTCACATCGCCAACATTATTCCAACTTTAAAAAGCTTATATTTTCCTTTTTTTCAGTAGAAATTTTCCTGAGTTTAAATGCCTAGGTTTTTATTTTTAGATTGAAGGCTGATCTCTCAGCATTAAACGCTGATGAAAATTTGACCAAATATTATGAACTAAACTAACATTTATGGCCCATTTTAAGACAATCTTACAACAATACTTTTAAATGTGGCATTTTTGTGCCTGGAATATCCTGACAAAGACTTCACTTGAAGCCTTCAGGGCTGGAAATTGCAGTTTCCTCCTTTTTCAGTAATGTTTGCTTATGTAGAGTCTTAGCAACATTTGTCACCAGTGAAGTGTACAATTAGACTGAAATCTTCTACTTAAAGAGGCCCATGTTTGGTGAATACTCTATAGATCTATCAATGTGGGTCTAAATTTAGCAAGTCATCTGCAATGCAACAGAGAAGACAACACAAGAACAACAAGAAGTTTTATACTATCCAAGTACCTGATTTTAATTTGATTTTAGAAAAAAGCAGCAGTTAATCTACTGCTTATCAGAAAAACATGACTGTTTTCTTTGACCTAAGAAGCTATGATGGTAGACAAGATATTCAGTAATCATTTCACTTGATCTAATCATCAAGGATTCACTTGTGCATATTTAGATGACACAAGAGTATGAATTGCAAGAACTGTGATCACCACCTGCATTAATAGGTGAAAAATACAATTCACAGTCAGACTGTAACTGTTTTTTCATCTGAGTCCTTTAACTATAAAATCCATGTACACATAACACTTTCTTCACATGATAGTTCACTCTGTGCAGCACATAAGACTCTCAACATGTGCTCTCCTCACTTTTTGCAGAATATTAAGCTGACAGGTCAATTGCTCTTAATGGGTTTTCTCAAGTATTTGTCTTGGTGCTTCAACTTAGTAAAATAGTCTGCGTTTATTTCTACTCTTGGGTCCCCTAGTCTTGTAGTAGATCACTAAGTACTAAGCAGTGGATCAGTAGCCCTCCTTTCTCTGATTCCGTGTCAGTCACAGGAAGAAATATCAGTGGCTTAACAGCATGAGGCCACTCAGCATGTACCATTGTTATTTTATTTTAAGATCAGTGGAAGTAGATACTAGGTGTAACAACACTTGTAGAGAAATAAAAAAACATGCTTTGCAGCTGCTTATGCTTCAGCTCAAAGGCTGTGTTTTTAGCAGCGAGACAACTCTTTGAGAGCTTGCCAGGCTTTTTTAGCCAGGTTCTGGTTATTGTAAGGTCTTTACCTTGACCTTCTACAAACAGATCTCCAATTACAGGCAATCATGTCCATATGCATCCATTTTTCTTACTGTAATTCTGTTAAGAACTCCTTCCCATTCAAGCTTCTCCCTACAGGTATCCCGAAATTCATGAAACAGATGCATAAAACACCAAATTTAGATCTCCCAAAGAATACCAATTATCTCTAGTTTCAGAAATCTTGATGTCCTTTGGAAATGGCTAGACAGAGCCATCTCCTGGTTAGACAGGAAACAGAACTTCTGTAAATACACACCTCAACATCTGTGACCAAGTTATTCATCCATTGCAAGAGAAACCCTGTGTGCGGATGCAAGAGTTGGTTTCAAAGGACTGTCTTCATATATGCATACTAGAGTTCCTCAAAACAACCAATCAGTAACTACATGGATGATGGAGAATAACCCATCCTGTTGGCTGCTGGGTTTTTGGAAGTATAGATGTGAAGTTAAAAGCAACTCTGGAGCGAAAACCCCAAGCCCTAAATCTCTCCTGCTGGCTTAAAAAATACTGACACAACAGTAAAGCTCTATTCACTTGTCTGCAGTAGAAGTCCCAGAAGAACATCCAGGAGACAAATTGTATACAAACTTGGTCAGTTTGTGTGCAAAGGCTTCCCACCCTACAAGCCTATCTGATTTCCTTAGGCATAACTAAACTCAGTACCTTGACTTTTCATGATCAATTGGTAAAAACAAGTAATAGTTATGTTTTGGGGATCTTTTTCAGGATATGCTATTAAGTTAACATGACCCAAGCTCTAACATATTTTAATTACACACTGTCTCAACAGAAACTGAGATAAAAAGGCCAAAAAATAACTTAATTGGGTGTTGACAAGTTTAACCCTATTTAAGTTTCAAAGTATCTCATGTTGTGGATTTGCTTTTAAAAAAATCATAGAACATCCTGTTGGTAATGACCCAC
This sequence comes from Lepidothrix coronata, assembly GCF_001604755.1. Classification (NCBI taxonomy): domain Eukaryota; kingdom Metazoa; phylum Chordata; class Aves; order Passeriformes; family Pipridae; genus Lepidothrix; species Lepidothrix coronata. Next base: position 47,527 of record NW_016690505.1, on the reverse strand, counting down.
AAGAATCATCAAGTCCAACTCAAAGTAATAGTATTCTTAGACAGCAGTCATTTGCTTCAGTAGATTTCAAAGTTGTAATTAGTGCTTCTTAGACAGAATTCACTATGAGAACTCTTTTTAAAACCAGTTCTCTGCACAACAAACTACAACCCATATGTGAGAGTTATTTTCCTGTTTTTACCAACTAAGAAGAAAAATGTCAGCATAGCAAACAACCTTTCTTCAGTACTTAAGTGTATCTCTAGATTCCTTGTTAAATCAACACTCAGGACAGCTAACAGATGTGAAAGGTTACAGATAAATGGGTGGATTTTGTTCAATTAACTGTCTTTGTTAGTTTTCCTCCCTCCTAAAAAAAGGTATTTCCATCTCTTCTGAATGGTTGCAAACACTGACTTGCCTGTAAACATATAGAGTACAAACACTACACACACTTTAGAGCAGGTGGGGGAAGATGCCACAATCATTAGGATGAAGCCTAGCAGCATCATGAAATATAGTGGAATAAAGAACTTGCTGTGACAGTGAGAGCAATCTGTCATCAGTATCTTCTCCAGATTATGGGTGCAAGCAGTAAGTAACTGCAGCCCTTCGAATCAAAATTTATTTTATATTGCATTATGTAAGCCTGTACCTCAGAGAAATGAGAGCCTTTTAGATCCTGGTTTTAATTACAGCTGAGCAACTATCCTGTTCCCTTCTTAGAGGCAGATGAAGCTCAGAAGTCTCTTAAAATACACTTCTCAGCAACCACCATGACGATCTACTGTCCATATGATCACTTTCAAAAGATCTGTTTTAACCCTTGAAATGAAAATTCAGCTTTCTCTGTGAAATTCTTATGAGTCAACCTTGATACATAAGCTCTTTAAGAAAAGGAAATGTATCAGAACACAGGGTTTCTGAATTCCTGGTTTTCCAGCATATTATCACTTGTATGACAGCAGGAGCAGGCACAGCCATCAGCAACAGGAGTGGTGTGTGGCCCTGCTCCAGCCTCAGCACCATTTCAAAGTGGATCACATACACCAGAATTTGGGATCTCGGGATAGAGCAGTGCATGCCCAAGGTCAACAAAGTGAAGCAGAGCACTCTGGTTCTGCCCTAAGGCTACTGTGCCCCTCCTACAGGGGTGCATGAGCAACAGCTAGATCACTGGAAGCATTTCACTTAGGCAGTCTGGCAAGTCACAGATGTCACTTTTAAGCAACACAGACATTATTCATAGCCAGTCCCTGCTTACTATCTACAGACCAGATTGGAAAAAAGGTTGGCTAAAGAGAAAGGAAAAAAGAGCCAGACAATCTGTTTTCTCAGAGCTCTAGCCATTCCTGGACGCAGAAAGTGGGAAAGACTCCGACAGCCAGGACCCACACTTCAGCACAATAGCTGCTCAAAGTCAAGAATACAGCAAGACAATGCATTATTAGCCAAGCGCTGTAGAAACCTCAGCAACTAGAATCTGAGTTTGCTTTTTACTGCAGCTGGAGAATCTGACAACTTTATTTTCCAGTCCTTGCCTGCTCTCTTTTTTTTTAATAATTTTTTTAAAAATATCCAGTCTTTCTGCACAGTGTAACAGTAGAAGATATCACGCAGCAGTCCAATGGGCTATGTGAAGGTGCATGGCCTGTTTTGCATATTTTTAGCTGCATTAATAAATCTGATGCCTTTTTTCTTCTTCTTAAGATCTGTATTTACAAGAATACACAGGAAAATTTAAACACAGTAAGAACAGCACAGATTGCTGGCAATAAAGAGTTTCAACATCAGTTCATCACATAACTATAGGTATCACCTCAAATGAACTTATTTCTATACATTATATTCTTGGCTTCTTTGCTACAGCATGATGTGGCCTACTTATTACACAGCTGCAATTGGGATCTCCCTTCCCTAGGAGCAGGATATAATGAAGTAACAATTTTGGCAACTACTTCATAGCCACAACTTGCCTAAATCAAGTTTAATCACTCTTTAGTTCAAACATTTATGAAGTTTATCATAACCAGTTTTTGAGACTCACAATAATGTACTTCAATCAAGAAATCTTTGGATAGCCTGGTTTCATCCCCTTCCCCCTTCAAACCTAGTTTAAAGCCCTCTCAGTCAGCCCTGCCAACTCATGGGCTACAATCCTTTTGCCCTTGCTAGACAGATGAAGCCCATCTGACTCTAGCAGGCCTGGTGCTGTAAAAATTGCCCTATGATTAAATAAACCAAAATTCCACTGATGGCACCAGTCCTTAAGCCACTTATTGGTAACATGGGTTTTCCTGTTCCTTCCATCATTAATCCCTGCTACTGAAGGAATTGAACAGAGTACCACTTGCTCTCCTGTCCCATCAACAATCGACCCAGAGCCTTGAAGTCCTTTTTAATTACACTGGTACCCCTCTTGTCAATCTCACCACTGCCAACCTGGACAACCAGCAGTTGGTAATAATCAGAGGGCTGAATTAGTTCTGAGAGTCTCCTGGTAATATCTCTTACTCAGGCCCCAGGGAGGTAGCAAAGTTCCCTGTGGCATGGGTCTGGACAGCAGACAGGGCACTCAGTTCCTCTCAGAAGGGAGTCACCTACTACAACTACCCTTGTTTTCTTCTTAATACCTGAGGTCATAATCTGTCTGACAGACGGAGTGCAACTGGGAGACCCTCCAGATTTTTTCCTCTAGTGTCATCTGCCTACCATCTAGATCCAGGGTCTCACACCTATTCCATAAGGGTACCTGGGAAGGTGATGGGGCTTGGGAGGAGACTCTTCTACCTCCCTGAGCAGGGACTCACTTCCATTCCCCCCCATCCACTAGATTCTTCTCCTTTTGCCTGATGGTAAGAGGGGCAGGGCATCTCTGACACCTGCTGAGCTCCTCTCAGGCTTGGAAGGGTGAAACTCCACCAGTCTATTTTTCTTTTGCTTTCCCTAATACTCCTTAGCCTTTTCACTTTTTCCTTAAGCTCTGCCACTAGACAGAGCAGATCATTCAGCTATTCACACCGCTCACAGGTGTCTTTTGCACTATCCTGCAGTACTAACACTAGACTCAGACACAGCTGCATCCTTCTTGGGTGTGTTCTGTCTGGGTCACCACACTCCATCACTGGCAGCAGCAGCAGCGATGGCTTTTGATCATTTGTAAACCATTGCTGGATCTAGTCAAGTTGGAGAGGAAAAAGAAAACCAACAAAAAACCCCAAAACAAAACCCACCATACCCACACCTAACACACAACCAGAGACAGGAAGGTGGCTGTGTCCTTCCTGCACGAACTGCCGCACTACACTCCCCTTTACCCTCTCCGTGTCATTCACTCTTCCTGGAGCCCTTTAAATCTCCCGCAGATGGTCCTGGCAACGCCCCTTGCTCGCCTAATTGGCTGCCAAGACCTGCCAGGTCCGGGCGGGGCCGCTGCTCAAGTGTCCTTGGGCTCAGGAACCTCCCTGCGCTGCTTGAATCTACAGCTCTAAACCCCGGGTTTACCTTGGTTGCCGCTACCACCTCTGCTGCTGCTGCCGTCGACTGACCGTCAGAGCACCATCTTTTAAATAACCTTTAATATTGTGTAGAATTTCCCTTCCTCAAGGAACTAATCTCTGACAACGCCAAAGTAAAGCTTAATGAGGAAGCAACAGACAATTTGGCACAGCACTTCTCTACAAGCCCTTAGATGTGGGACTTCTGAAGTCCTCATTAAGAGCACAGCGGTGAACAGTATGAATGCATTAAACAGATTTTTTTTGTTCTTGTTTTTCTGCTTTTGTATACCTGACGTATACAAGCAACTGTTTATAAACACCAGACCTGACAATGCAGATCAAACAATCAAACTAAGAACAGAAAACACAGGAGATATTTACAAAATTATATAGCACGATTACAGTGAAGAGAGTTAGCATTCAAGATCTAGCAAGTTTCAGAAATTTTGAGAGGTTGACAATTACTGTAAAGCATTCTTAAATCTCTTACCACTGCTGTCCTTATCTGCAACAAGATCATTATGGCACAAGTGAGACACACAAAACCCATTGTTGGAAAAACGTGAACTCAGGTTTTGGAGTCTTTTCCTGGCATTTAAAACCAAAACTAAACCACACCAAACCAAATCACACAAAGCAAAACAACCCCACATCAAAACATCAACCAAAAAAGCACAAACCAAAATAAATTATAGTACCCTAGAAAAAGACCCAGAAGATTGGGTGGTAAAGTAAAAACCAAACTCATAGTTACATACACATTTGTTTGTTTGTTTTTATTTGGAATTAATTCCATCTCACAGCCTATCACACAACAACAACAAAAAAGGCACTAGGGACCTTCTCATATTTTATCTACAGGAAAAATGTTTTTTAAAAGTCTGTCATATACGAAACCTGAGCTTTTGTAATTACTTCCCCCATCCTAGATCTAGGGATACACTTTTTTTCCCCAGAGCATGTACTCTTTACCTACCGTTTGGATTTAGACCTATGATTCTATCCCTGGTTTAGACTGAAACCTCGTCAACCCACCCTACACTCCATCACCTCTGCTAGGGAGGGACAACAAGTTTTGGCAAAGAAGCCAGGGGTGACAGCCATGCTGATGAAGAAATGGCAGGCAAAGGGTTCCAATCCCTAATAATCTTTGCACCACCGAGAGCAGTAATCACAGGCAATAGCATTCCCAACTATTTTAGTGGGTGCCACCATTTCTGTGGAACATTTCACTATTAGTGAAGTCATAAAAGTGAGCCATGTAAATAGACCTGAAGGAGAGAAGTAGGTGTAACTGAAGAACAAGACAAGGCAAGATGCACAAGAACTGCATAACTGGGGACTTTAAAGACACAACTGAAACCCATTTATGTTTGGGATACTGCATGGACTCTGTATTCTTCCTCCATGCAGACAACAGGCACTGTGCCAGCACTGGCACTCAGCGGATGGCATGGTGGGACTGCAGATGAATTTAAACAAGCAAAAAGCTAACTCTGCCAAAAGAAAAAAAGAAGTGAAATTTCCTGTTGATTTGATTTTTTTAAACCAGTTCACCATGAGCTTAGACAAGCAGGAATGCCACTACAAGGGGAGAGGCAGATCACAGCAGCATTTATCTAAACAGTGCTCTAAGTCAGTGGCTCTAAGCCACAGGCCCTGTGACCACTTTTCTCTTTGCTATTCTCAAACTATTATTGCTGTATCCATGTTGAGTGATTCCACTTTCACATTCAGAGTGGTACCCTTACCCTCTCTGTTCTTTTGCATTTGCACATTGGGGTAGATGAGGAAGAACATGAGATAGATTTACTGTGGGTAGGAATTAGCTGTTTGTATTAGTAATGAGTACTGGAGGCTTAAAGTATAACATATGAACTTCTATGGCTGAAGTATCTGAATACTTACTCTATACAAACAGAATTAAAAAGCAATTAACAACTTACAGAAAGAGTAAAAAAGTTTTACTTACCTGTATAGAACACTTTAAACTGATGAAACAGTAATAGACTCTGACATGCTAGACAGTAACACAAAAAACCAAACCAAAACAAGGCAACACAAAAACCTCAAACCCAATCAAAAAAAGCATCAGTGCAGAACAGTGGAATTCCTTGGAAAGACATGCTTTCTCTGCATGGCCAACTTACCTACCAGTGCCACCAGCACTCACTGGCAATAGATAGGCCTGTTATGCTCACATAAGCAGTTCCCTAACCATCTTCAGATGCCCGAAAAAGCAATAGGAATCAAATGACAGTCTCCACGATAATCCCCACTCAAATCCAATTTCTACTAAATTGCTGTAGCTATTTTTGGACATCCAAAACTTTGTTCTTTAAAGCATAACTATGACTTAATCAAACTTCCCCTTTACAACCAAATTACCTGGAAGGAATCCACACTCATAAAAATTTTGTCTGAAAGGTACAAACATGCAACTTCAGCTACTTGCAAGGGAGCATAATAAAAATATGTTGAATATGAAAACCAAACCAAACTCAGAGGTTCAAGCTGAGCTGCAAGATTGCTACTCATCCAGAATGACCAGTTTCTCAACCTTATTTCATACCATGTAGATTTAGAAGATGACAATCTTTATTGCCTTTTATTTATGTATTCCTCTGGAAGTATTCTACTCGGTACTCACAAGCAGTTGTTTCTGAAGAATTTCCTGATCTTGCAAACATTTTGAGAACAAATCCCTGACCATTCATGGGTTGTGAATGATTGGGTCTGTTGTCCTACCTAATGACCAAGTCGCTTTAGTGTGACAAAACTCAATTGTTCATCACTTACAGTACATCTCTAAACCGCAACATGAAGCCTGTATTTCATGAATACAGCCTCTAAATTAATATTTTAGAAGCTACTTTCAAAAGAAAAGCAACTTAGAGCCTACTTAAATCTTAATCCCCTTCTAACAGCACTGGAAGATATCGTTACTCAAGTGCCACTTAGTCAACCATGCAGCCAGCTACTTTAGCAACCAGGCATCCATGAACGAAGGAAGTCAGACAAACAGGTCAACATATTCATGATGCCATACTGCACCCACAAAGAGTAACTGTACACACAAGGAAAGAAACTGGGATTTTTCTATTATCCCCATTCTTCCAGTGGGAACACATGATTTACTAAAGGCCTTCTAATTTATGAAGACACAATTCATAGAAACACTGGCTTATTTATTAAGAGACCTGCTGCATGCTCCACAAATCGAACACCGCATTGATACAGCGTGGTCTGAATTCAGTTGATCCTGCTCTGAGAGAAGGTTAGACCAACTGTGCTCCAGAGATTGTTTCCAAGCTCACAAACTAGGTCCATCAAATGGATTCAGTCCTACCCCCCCAAAAAAAATAAAAAAAGACAGCTAGTGGCACCAGAGCTACAGGTTCTACAGAAAGGGACAGGAGATATTTTAGGTTTTAATTTTAAAAATGGTTTTATGATGCAAAAAGGTGACGTGTGAAGACAGCAATCAGCAGTAGTCATGGATGTAATGTCAGCCCTTCAGTGAACTTAGTTGAACTTCCAGAACAAACAAAATCACCCTGTTCTTGTTTTCCAATGCATTTTGTATTATTTCAAGAAATGTCTTCAATATTTAGTTCAAGCTTCAGTGAGGGGCAAGAGATGTCTACATTTAAAAGATACTTTTTAAGATTGAAGCAACACTGACAGTTTTATTTACTTCACTAGGCTTTCCTTGAGCTAACAATCCTGCCAAATCTTAGCTTGCTCTAGTCACAGAACAAACATTGAACTATGGAATATCAACTTCAAACTGTTGCGGGTGATGTCAATGTTTTGTATTCCTGTAGGAGTCTTTGCATGCCAGAGCACAGACAGCATGCTATTGACAAGTTGAAAGTGTTACCTACTCAATAGAAGCTTCCTAAAACTAATGCTAGAAGACTGAAATAAAAAATCCCACAGGACCACAGCCTGTCATCCCCTAAAGGCCTGTGTCATGATCCTAGATATAATAAGAATGTGATAAGAATTTTAAAAACACTAAAGATCACGTACAGGAAGCAGCTTCAGGGTTATGCCTTATCAACCCAATCTACTTCTAGCTTTGTAATTAATAAGAAATGGTCAGTCAGACAAAATATTCAGTTAGTACTTGCAGTAAGACTTACACATTCCAAGTTCCATGTAAAAGTATTTCCACTTTTAAATGCAAAGCATATTGGTTAAGAAACCTTAGTCATTACAAGAAAAAAATTTTTTAAAAAGTAAGGGCCAGTTCCATTTCTCCCTTGTTCTAAAGGTCTTTATTGACAGATAAATAGTCATTGAAGGGTAAATTTCCAGCTATTTGTTATTCACACTTTTCTGTGTAAGATATGGATAACTTTGAACCTTGAAGTCAATTTCTTGCACAGGTTGCTGAAGACCAAGATGATTACAGGCATTACACACTGAATCCTGAAGTGCTTCAACTGCAGCTGATATTCAAAGGACTGGAATGCAGATGCAACTACACTGTTTCTATTAACTTATCACACTTGAAAAAGTTGTTTTTTGTAAACTTATCATTCAGGCTGTGCATTATCTGATGAAAAATGGAAGCTAATGCAACAACATTGAAAAATTTGGGGCTTGATTTCCTTTTTAAAAGTAGTACTGCAGCACTGAGCACTTTTATATAGCAATTTTCATGACTGCACAATAAAACTAGCACCAGGGCTGAGCAACGCTTCACTCAAAGAAAGCTGTTGTTTAGGAGACCTTCCACGCTCTGGACGCACATAGGAGTCAACCATTTTTATTTTTCAGTTGGCTAAGAAGGAGTTCCCAAACTGTGCTCATTTGTACATATTCCACACCAGTAAGTCCTGTGATCCAGAAAAGTACTTTTAAGAGTCTCTCATTAGATGTTGATTTTCAATTCATTTTAACACCTTATATAAGAGGTTCTGCACCACAGGTGTAACTCCCTGTCACCCAATGGCCAAGCTACATAATAGTAGGCAATGTACTTAAAATGTATGAGTTCTTGCTTCCATGTCCCGGTATTGTGCCTTTGACCAGTCAAGAGGCAACTAATAATGTACTCGGTTCAAACGCAGAAGAGGATGAGGACAGCAATAAAAGAAACCTCACAGAAGGTGCAGGAACCACTTCATTTTTTTGCAGTATGAGAGAGTGGAACATCATGTTCCCATCAGCAGCTTATTGCTATAACAAACTAAAAAGCAGGTGTGAACATTAGATAGGGACTACTAGATATATGCCATTAAAAACTGACATTTTTGTGCAATTATAGCTTCATAGGGGAGAGAAGACAGTAGCATCACATAGAAACAGCTGTATTTAGAATCTGCATATAAATGGAATAAATCAGCAACAAACAGCTGCAAGGAAGGGACACAGAAGAGAAAGACAGAAGGATGACAGAAAAATTCCTTGAGGAGGTTAAACTGCTGCCACACACAAATACACCATTAAACCCAAGTGCTTGTGTACCATGTGGGAGAATGATAATTGTTTACAGGTATCAGAGCTGAAGGTCTTGGATGAATACCAGGATGCACTGTTGAGAAAGTCCATTGTACAATTAAGAAGGGAGAGGAGTTGCTGAACAAGGTACTTTCATTTAAGCCCATCCTGCTAGATCCTTACCCAATTATTTACCACTGAGGGTTTCCTTTCCCAAGATTGAAATCAAGGAACATCACCTCTCCCCCCAAAAACCAAACAAACCAAAACAAAAAAGCCCTCCTGAAAGAATGTTTTCTTTCTCCTATAGGAAGAAGGGTACAAAAGGAGACAAGTCTTATTTGGTGTAGGACTAATCAGTATTTGTAAAATAATTTAAAAAAAAAGAAAGCCTTCCGGTCTATTTGAGAATGGTTACAACACTTGCACTCAGGTGATTCATTATTAGCACCTCTGTCTCACAGCCCTATCAGAAAGTCTATGAAACTGCTAACATTTTTCATGTTAACAGGATAATACTTACAAGGATTTAATTAAAAACTCTCAAACCACATACCTAAAATTCTGAGAAATCACCATCTTATTTTTAAACAATATTTTGGTCAAGTTGGCCAGATGCCCAAGTTCTGCAGGGCCAGTAATTCCTCCCCATTTCTTTTTTGCAGAAAATTTTCTGAATACTGAGTATTCCGTTCATTTTGTTAGACTAGTTTAATGCATGTGAGGAGCTCACCATGCAGCTCAGGGTGCAGCGCTTGAAGGCTTTGATCTACAAATCTGGCTGCAGGCTGCTCAGGCTGTCACCCTTTTTTCTGTTTGCCAGGTGAGTCACATTTTTCCCTATTTGAGTCACCCTGTATCCATCAAAAGATATGGACACTGCTGTTTGAAGGCACAATCTGCCTGAAATCTCAGTAACCTCCTGAGGTGCCCCTTCTCCTTCCAAGGCCATTAGAGGGAAGCAGTGGCAGTCACAGCTTGCATCCCAAGCAGAATTACTCTGTGGGCCTGAATTTAGCACCCGCCTATCCTTCCTTGAAAAGGAGAACCAACAGTTACTGATCCTAGATGGCCTCCTCGCAATTATTAACAAAACATGTTTCTCCTTCAGTGTCAGGCAGGACTATCTCGCTCCTGTATCTTCGGGACAAGCTCAGTTCTGGGCAAAAGCTCCCTAGGAATGAGGGTGATAAGGAAGCACTCCTTTGGCTATTCAGCAGAGCCCATTTCTTCCTCACTCTGCTGCCTCTGGGCCTGGTTAAACTAGTTTGGGCAGCTTACCAGGGCCTTAGAGAACCACATCAAAGTGCACAGACTTCTCGTGTTGTCTTCCGTGTTTGTGGAGTGGCTGTGAGAAGGCTCCTGCCTCCGCCTACATACTCAGACCACTTGCACCCTCATGGAGCTGCCACCACAACAGGCAACACACATATTTGCCTGTCCAGAGGGTCTTCTGGGGTGGGGAAGAGCTTAGTCTCCAACATGGAATGCCACAGCCTGCCAGGCTCCTGCCATACCCTCTGGCCAGCTGGGGCAACCAGAGGCCAAGGGCTATGTTCTACTTCACTTCTCCAGCTCTACCTGCAAAGGCATGTCCATCCTCTCCTGACAGAAAAAGTGAAGCAAGATGTCACTCCAAAAGATGAACACCTACACAGATCTTTGAATAGATGGACTGGGACCTTTAAGCTTGTTCCCTTTTCCTTTGGGTTTCAATATAATTTGGAACAGTGGTAAATTAACAGAGACCAAGCATACAGAGGAACAGAAAAAATAGCCAGTCCTCTGTTGGGTTTTTTTGTTTGTTTTTGGTTTTGTTTTTGGTTTTTTTCTGCATTGCAGGTTTTCATCTGTCCCTCAAATCCATCTAATTTCACTCATTTAAAGCGGGATGATGGCAAACTGAGGGGAATGAAAAAAAGCACACTTTGCTCTTAGTGCCACTGCAAACCCGTCCCTGAAATAATTTTAGCCTTGAAAACACAGCCAGGCAGAAGTGTTCTGAGTGCCACAAGCGCACTGCGAAAAGCACGAGCGTTGTCCTTCCCTCCGTCTAACATCACCTCTCCCACGGCTGATCCCGATCCCGATCCCGGCAGGAGCAGGAGCCGGCGCGCGCTCAGCGCACGGGCGCCACCTGGCGGTGGCGGAGCAGCGGCCGCCGGTGCCGTGAGCGGGGAGGCGGCGACAGGGCCGGGACCGCCCGCCCGCCCCCGCCCTCCCAGGCTGAGGCGACGGGCGGAACGAGCTCTCCATCGAGCGGCGTTCGGCTGGGGTCAGTATTGGGGCCGGCGCTGCTTAAGATCTTTGTCGGCGACACGGACAGTGCCATCGAGAGTGCACCCTCAGCGAGGTCGCCGACGCCAAGCTGTGTGGTGTGGCTGACACGCCGGAGGGAAGGGATGCCATCCAGAGGCATCTGGACAGGCTTGAGAGGTGGGTCTGTGCGAACCTCATGAAGTTCAACAAGGCCAAGTGCCAGGTTCTGCACCGGGGTCAGGGTAATCCCAAGCACAGGTACAGACTCGGAGGAGAATGGATTGAGAGCAGTCCTGAGGGGTGTTGGTGGACAACATAACCCGTCAAGGTCCATTTGCAACCCAGAAAGCCAAGTGTGTCCCAGGCTGCAGGGAAAGCAGTGTGGCCAGCAGGGCAAGAGAGGTGATTCTGTCCTTCTGCTCTCATTAGACCCACCCAGAATACTGCATCCAGCTCTGGGGCCCGTAACACAACAAGCACATGAACATGCTGGATGGAGCAAGTCCAGAGGAGAGCTAGGAAGAAGATGAGAGGGCTGGAGCACCTCTTCTATGAAGGCAGGCTGAGAGAGCTGGGGTTGTTCAGCCTGGAGCAGAGAAAGCTTCAAGGAGACTTTTAGAGCAATCTTCCAGCACCTACAAAAAGCTAGAGGAGGACTTACCTCAAGGGCATGTAGTGATAGGAAAAAGGGTATTGGCTATGAACTGAAACAAGGTACATTTAGATTAGATATTAGGAAGAAATCCTTTATTGTGAAGGTGGTGAGGCACCAGAACAGGCTGCCCAGAGAAGCTGTGGATTCCTCATCCATGGAAGTGCTCAAGGCCAGGTTGGATGGGGCTTTGAGCAACCTGATCCAGAGGAAGGTGTCCATGCTTACACCAGGGTGGTTGGAACTAGATGATCTTTAAGGTCCCTTCCAACCCAAATCATTCTATGACAATTCATCAACCTTTTGTTCAGCTATACATTAAGCCACCATCACGAGTCACACTGACTCCGTGGTTGCAGCTCCATTGCACCTTTCCTCAGTGAAGAAATTAGTATATTGCCATTTTCCACCAGGATTGCGAGGCCTGCACTGGACAGTAGCAGCCAGAGCCCTAACACTACAGGCTGTGAGCTTTCCATACCCCACCACTTAGCTACTACATTTGTCATCTTTGAGTCTGTGCTTGGTGTTTACCTGATCAGATTTGGCTGTTAACCCTCCTTGTTGCAAGACCCTACCCTTCAGCCCTTCCCTGAAGTCACCAGCTGCAAAAAAGCTGAGCCAGGCCCTATCACAGTAGTCTGGTTTACTTTGCAAACCCAGAAGTGGAGTTGCAAAGTGGAGAAGCTCAAGTCACATATTTCAGTATTTTAGTGGAAGTGTCAAGGACTATCATTGATTCTGCATATTTTTCATCTATGCAGCTTCAAGGTGACTATTCTCAAGCATTTCTTCTGTAGATAGCTGTCACAGCACAGACTTGATAAGCATCTACACCTTCTCAGGCCAGTACACTCTGCCCTCCATGCTGGTAGTGCACCTTACAGTGTTGGCCTAACAGCTACAGAAACGCTTCAGCTTTAGAGGAGAGGATCCCAGGCTTCCTTACAGAAGTGTGCTTGGCGTGCATCTACTGTGGCACAGGCAGAGCATGTGCACACATAATCAGGTATCTTCCAAAATGTTTTTCTTAAAGGGCCAAATTCATAGCTATAGCAATCTATGTGCATACTTTGGTCAGAAATTTAGGCATAAATGTTTTGCAGTGTGTCCTGATATTTATTTTATTCCATATGGTATCACAGAGCAAGCTAATTTGTAAGTGAGGGCTGGAACTGTTCCATGGAAAAGAAAACTGAGGCTACCAGAATGCTGTTAGACACCAACATTACAAAATTGTCTCTAAATAGTAATTCTGGAAGGATGCCAAGAAATATATATTTTCTATGCACCCTTCCATAGCATACCAATTTTTAATCATTTTTACCTTCCTTAAACAGGACAGTCAGATAAAACCTTAGAGCCTGCTGGTGTTATGTAAAACATTGCTTTACTCTCCCACCACACACACTTTTGTCCTTAACACATGCATCTTTTAAAAGAGTTTTAAACACTTTCTTACAGTGTATGCCGTGACATATACCTGTAACTGAATAGAAGGATTATTCAGGAGTAATCTATTCATACTTCTGATCCCATACGTTTTTGCTTTCTGCCACAAAAGACACGAGTGCCAAGCATCTGTCTGAGGTCTCTTGTCAGAAAGCATCTATGCGAAAAAAGGTAGCTTTTAAAGACAGCTGAAATAGGTACACAGTGAACTGTTCAGTAGTCAGAGCTTTCAGGATGCCTACCTACAAATCAAGACGGAAAGCAAATGGCTCTGGAATTATTTACTAGAAGGACTGCTTTCTGAAATTTACATTGGCCTTATTGCTACTTCCAAAACAGATTTGTGTTTTGCAGAAGCATGGCACCATCAGCTCTGTATTTTGTGGTGACAGCTCCTCAAAATTAACTATAAACAAGCTCAAGCTCTGGATCTCCAAACCCATCTCCATTTTCTGAGATCAAGTCTTACATCATGAAATTTCACAAACAGGCAGAAAGTTACTTAAGTTTGTTCAGAGCCTTTAAGTCACCAACCTTATTACACGCTATTATCTTTGTTTTTAACCACTACAACTAATAAAGAGCCAGAAGCATGCTCTTCTATTCCCATATTTTTTTCATAGGAGGCTCCTTCATCTATGAAAATTATAAGGTGCTTCATATTGCTTGGCAAAGATTTCAGTCTTTCTTCAGGCTTGCTGTATGTACCAATTTGCATTAGAGACTAATTTTCTCATAGATTCTGATACTCTATCCACAGAACCTTTTGTTTCTCTTGTACCCAAAAATGACTTGCACACCAGACCTCATGCTTTAAAAATACTACCAAAAGTAGTTTCTGTTCCAGACACGTATCGCAGCCTCCACAATAATAACTCTCAGAAGAGCATAAAAGTGCTCCAAAAATTATATGACAGAACAAGTCTCAAAGCCATGAGATGAAAAATGAGTAAAGCCTGCCACCAGAAAGACTATCTTCACATCTCTGCACTTGGAAGGCAGTCAGTTCCCCACTCCACAACAAGGACTGCTCTACCTGAACAAAGCTGAGAAGTGTCCAGCTTCCAGGTGGGAAAAGCTTATTTGACCAACAAACATATGTACCCCTATCATACACCCTTCTCTGCCCCCACCACTCCTCACATCAGTTGTAGGCAAGCACTGCTGCACACGACCACAGCAGCTCACAGCAGCAGCGAACACCACATCTTAGTTTAGTCTCCACCATGCTACCTGTCAGACAACTATACTTCAAAAAAGCCATGGTTAAAGCTACAGTGAATTGACTATGATAAACCATTTTCCCCATGGTAAGTAATGCAAAACCTAGCAGGGACGAGGAAGGATTTGCTCTTGGAATTCACAACTGTAGTCAAGAAGTCAGAAGCCAGTTGTGCATCACCTCTGCGGCTGGGAAGCCACACTGAACATTGCAATCTGCATTACTACAACCCAGTGCAGCACAGCAAGCTTCTGTGGCATCTTCTGTCCCTGATACAAAAGGCCACCATGTAGTAGCTAAGCAACCTCTTGATTTTTGAGGAGCTAGTGGATTAAAATGGAAGGGGAAAGCTCAAGGACCCAACAGCTAAACACCACAGGATTTTCACTCTCATCATAATAAAATTAGAGATAAAATTTAAATGATATATTAAGCCTACCACAGTATTCAAGTTTAAAGAGACTCCCTTGTGGACACCTGTGATTTGCTACTCTAGCAGAAAACAAAAATTCAAATGCACCAATAGATTTACTGCAAGTTAGAATACATTACAGGAGGCAACTATTTCATGGGAGGTTTTTAAACTACAGAAAGAGGCAGTCAAAGCAACATTTCAGTTAGGTAGAGAACGTTGCATTAATTTCAAAAACTAAATAGTGGTAAAGATGGAAGTCTGTGGCATTGGTTAATGAATGAGGTGACTGTTCTCAAAGATATCCACACATGTACAGATCATAGCTAGCATGAACAGCTTTTACAGCACTGCTGTATAATCTCATTCTGTTTTTTGACTACTGATGGTAATTAAGGACCATAAGCCATTGCCAAAAAATAAACAAATGTGTACAGCCTCCAAAACTTGGGCAGTGGCAAAAACTGTGTGCAGATATTCCAGGTTTATTACAAAGTACTTCACTTTTCAGAGAAAATTTGAAGTTGTAGCAAGTTCTTAAGCATGTACAAAACATCAGAACAGAGCTGAACACTTTACAAGCACAGAAAAACAACAATAACCAAGAAAGTTTTGTTTATGTAGAATTAATATCTTGAACCTGGATAACGAGGAACGAGATTCACAGATTAGAACTACTAAAGCAGTAGAAAACCACAAAGAAAGTTTAGGTTGTAGCGATAGAGCCAATACAGCTTGCTTTCCTTCGGGAGCTGCACAGGAATACAGCTGTAACTCAGACTTTTCATAGGATCTGACTCTAGTAAGTTAAGTACTTTACCATACACATTACTTATTAACTACCAAAACTGACGTAGTAGTACCAAGATATTAAGTCAAAGACATGTGCATCATGATTAGGGGTACTAGCTGTGATGTATTATATATGAAAATGATACATTATGTATGAAAAGAAACAAGCATAGCAATTGATTTCTACAAACTAAAGTCACAGTGGCACATTGAACAATTTTAGGTTAACCAGACTGACTTAAAAATAGAAACCAGAGGCTAGGCTCTTCTCTCACCCCATTTTACATGTCTTTACTTCCATTGATTTCAAGTGGAGTTCTTCACAATTTATGCCATTGTGAGAGGAGAATCAAGCCTTGTGTGTTTGAAAGGAAACAGCAGACATGTTTCCCACCAGAGTGCAGGGGGAGATTTAAAAAAAACCACAAGTATATGAACTGTGAAACCGATAGAGTACACAAGCAAAGGCAAGCAAAGAGGCTCTAGCTGGGGATGGGGGTAAAGAGAACTCGCAGCTTACTCTGGGTTTGCCTTTTTTTTTTTTTTTAAAGACTTGGAACTGGCGTTAGGAAGTCAGAAGCTCAGGCACTGGCTTCTAAAATAAAAGTTTAGAAATAAATATTGTTTTTTTATTTTTTTCAGACAGACTTCATTGATTTATATTTTCCTACAGTTATTCTATAAAATGAGGAGCAGGCCATTTTTTTTCTGAAGGACACAAAGACCTTCCACTCCCAGCAACTGGGAAGTGAGAGCAGAGATCTGAACTATTTTCATCACTAAATATAGTACCTAACCATCATTCATACTCAAGTCCAAGCAGATGATCTTCCAAAACCCTTCAGGATCATCTGAACAACTAATATTACAGTGGTTAGAAAAAGCAACACTTGAAACTGGAACTCCAGTCAGACAAAGTACTAGATGTGACGTAAGTGACAAAATCACTTCATAAGTTGGAGCTACAGCAGAACAGAAGCTACAGCTTTATGGTCTATGGTTGGGGGTTTTTTCTCTTTTTTTTTGGTAGCAGCATGTGGTTAGGAAGCTCCTCTTTCACCACACCCTAGTGTGCATGAACACAGTCATTGTACTGTTCACACTGATCTGGAAAGCTCACTTACTTTGGAAATATTTGGGGGTTTTCTTTTTAATTTATCTCTACATCCCCACTTAAACTGTGTCTGCAAAACTATGCAACAGTATAAGGTAAATAGCTCGAGTACTTTACAGAGGGAATAGAGTCTTAATTCATTGTTTTATTAGATTTTATTTACAACAGTAATGCAAGATTGAAGTAATTCATACTCATTCAGAGTCCAACTGTGGCAGAATATTACTGTAGCTGCCTGTTTGGAAGTGTTTTTCCCCCTGCTCTCACTCATATGCATGATCAGTGTCACAGCCCACATACTGGTTTTTAAGCCTCCCCCTGCACTCCAGCAGGACAACGTGCCATCAGTTTCCTTTTAAAAACAAGTCTAGATTATCTTCTCCCAATTGCATTAGATATCATCTGATTTAATACACAACAAAGCAGGATGAAGGTAAATGCACAGAATTGCACAAAGGACGATGACTTCCACCTGCAGAAAAAATGTTGCATAATTCAAGATGTACCTCCTGATTTTCATGAGACCTGTTCTTTCAAAGCATGTCTCCTTCCAGAGGCCATGGGAATATGGAAAGAGATGCAAGAACAAGCATATGCCCTGGAATATCCAACTTTGAGCGTTTTGTAGTTAGCATTTAGATGTTGAACACTGACTTAGGCATCAAATTAAAAAAAAAAAAAAAGGAGGCTGGTATCACTTCAATTCCTAAAATAAGGCCGCCAAGTACACCACTGTGAAAAAGCCCTCATCATATCAGTACCTCCTTACAGCATCAGCTCCAGGCTAATAAGACATCCACTAATAAGTTTAAAAATGTTTATGAATAGTCACAGTACAAGACAGACAGAGAGACATTAAAAAATTAACCTTCCAAAATTACAGCCTAAAAGGTGGCAGATTGAGAACTAGACAGTAGAGCTCCAAGTGTCAGGGGACATCTTGCAAAGAAATGAGAAAAGCAATAAATCCGCAGCAATGAAACAGATGCCCCCTTGTCACTGTGGTCACTTCAGTTCAATCAAATACCTGCATTGCTCAGTTTCAGTATATTAACAGCTACTCTAAAACCATACAAGTTGTTCTTGCATGAAATCAACAGTTTTATATAACTGGAAAACTATATATTGAGAACAAAATGGGCTAATAGCCTGGACCACTGAACTACAGCTTCACACCACCCAAAATCCCCTCCAAAAACTGTCCAAGCAGAGGGGCTGTATGAAAGGTTGGGGTAAAGCTTGACATTTATTGGATTCGCAAACAGCTAAAGAAGCCACTGAGCTCACCAACCTACTAGGCAGCATCCGTTGCTGAGAGCGCTTCCACAGCTTTTTGGCAGCTCATATTTGAGCACAACAGCAGTACATCCTCTTACCACGTGGATGTTGTCTCCAGCTTTACTCTGGTAACACAGCTTCCTTCCCCAGAGCCTCCTAAGGGGATGCCAATGCCCTGTAAAAGGGGACACGCACTCTGGGATCTGGCTGTGAAGAGCTGCTGCAGCACAACTACTTGCTTTTTTAGGCAGTCACATCTCTCCTGAATGGCAGGGGTACGTTCTAGCAGATACCTGCTGCAATCCAAACCTATACTGAGCTGCTGATAGGACAGAACACCCTGGGTAAACAACATCCTTAAGAGGCTGGAAGTTACATAGTTTTTTGGTACCTCAGAACAGATGAGAGCCTAGTCTGCTCTCTACGTGTTTGGCAGTACTCTAAGACATTTGCTGGCTATCGGCCTGCCAAGCTGTTTAGGCTTATAAGTTTCTTTGCACTCGCTTTATGCTATTAATTTTATTAAATATAAACATATCCTTTGTATATATTTTTCTCATATTCCATAGGCACAGAATAAACCCATTTCAGTCCCAGGATGAATAAGAACTCAATATTTATCACACAGATCCACCATGCTTTGCAAACAAGACTGGAAGAAAAAAAAGCCCTTTCATGAGTTATCCATATGATCTTTCTGATGAGCAAAGCATGAGAAAACAGTTCAAAGCTCTCAGAAAGCCGTATGTATACTTCTACAGAAGACATTTACAATTCACTAGTGAGGTTCTAGAGGCAGCATAACTCATTTAGCAGTCTGTATATAGAGATGCAAATATGCTAGGTTCAGACATTTCTTCAGCACCTTCATAAAATTCATTTCAAAGTACATAAATATTCATACTTTGAATAGTCATCTCAGCATGTGAAGCTTTTATTTTTATATGAAAATACCAATTCATACAAAGAGTCTGAAATAAAGTAAAAGCGTATTAGTTCTAAAGTATGCACACAAACACATGCAACGTCTTTACGTAAACACTTTTGAACTTCTGGGTGATTAACACTTGATTACAAAAAGAGATTCTTAAAAAACATCTTCACTAATCATGCAGTAATTTTTAACATACTTGAAAACAAGTCAGGTTTTACTGCTCTTAGACAACTTGATCCACACCTGAAAGTGCAAGGTGGCTTTCAATTTGTGCCATGGTTATTGTGTGTCTGTGTTGCCACAGAAATGGGCCATGGGTGAGGGCAGTGTCCAACCAGCCCATGTGCTGGACAGGTTGAGCAAGAGTGTCTGGGCTGAGCCTCTTGCTGAGCTAGCACTACTCTGTCACAGGAGCACCCTGTTAATGAAGAGATTAGGGGAGGGCAAAATGGGGAAAGCTAAACAATTACAGTGCCTGTGTCAGGGGGCTCCAGCAGGGAGCATAGGAATACAGAAGGGATGTGTGTTTTGAGAAATGGTGCAGCAGTGTCTGTCTAGAAGTGTTTAAGGTTCCAGATGCAAGTCTCTCATGTCAGTCCTTTTAAGACTCGTGAGAGAAGATGCAGGTTTCCTACAGAACAAGAGGATGCAAGAGTCCTACCACACAGCACAATCCAAGGCCTATGTTGTTACATTCATAACTGCATCCATGTGGCTATTTTCTTTTTAAAACACTCAAATATTCAGAAATGACAATGTTTGGACAATGAAGACTCTCTCAGAGAAAATTTAAGGGACTAATATGACTCTGCTTAAAAAAAAAAAACCCAAACTAATTTTACTATAAGCATCACGATATTGACATGCAGATTTTTAATCACGCTGGTTGCAATTAAACAAATCAGTGATCAAATCCACAGAGAAGTCAGTTTTCATATACACCACATTAAGACAGACATTAGACAGGATTTGGCATGCTGCCGACAGAGAAGCCTAGTTCTGGAATCATGTAGTATTAAAACTGGGATTACTAGAAAGCAACAAGCTCAAAAAGGGGGTTAAAAAAACATCACAGGAACCAAATTTTACTTTATATAAAAGCAAGCAATTATATTTCAATATTTGGATGGCAGTTGAAAATGCTTTTTTGGCACGCAACTGCTCTACAAAGCTGATATTGTATGTAACTGGAACCATTTAAAAAAAAAAAGAATTGTTACTAAAGTCAAAGACAGTAATTGCAAGCTGTGGGATCTGCGCTTAGACAAAAGGGGGACAACTGAATAAAACTATTATAGATACAAACTTACAAGCATACTCCATAATACTCTTACATCTTAAGGAGGGGAGAGAGGGGAGGAAAAGGAAGAAGTACAGAAGGCAGAACAGCAAGAGCTATCAGGTGCTATAAATTCTTGTTTCAAACACAGACCTTAGACAGGAGTACATGATTTTGGTGCAGAACAACTGAAATAACACAGTTCCAGCTTTTGTTGATGCGTAATCCACTGGAAATGAAAGGCCTGCCTGAAAGACTGTCTACCCGAGGTTTACTAGCTAGCAAAACACTGAGCTTGATAGGTTCAAAATAATCTTGAAAAGCAACTCATCAAGCTTATGGCTATATTGAAGAACTTGTAAGGAGTCAGCCTTCCAGGCAGAGTTCCAAGAAAAGGTACACTTGCAAAAAGCTGTCACTTACAGATATTTTAAAAACACTGAAAATATTTGTATTGGCTCATACCTCTTGTATATGAGCACTTCACTCATTTTGTAAATTTAGAAAAACCTCCTTGCACAAAAACATGCTTGAGAAGTATTGTTAGTTTGTGCTGAAAAGTTGTTAGCTCATTTAGTTTTGCTAAAAAAAGTATAACGTACATATTACAAACAAGTAAAATACAAAGAGGAAGAGTTATAGCAGACCACCTATGAAATTTTCTTCAGTAGCTGGAACTATCTTTTGTCAATGAACCAGCAGCCAAAGAGCTGTTTCTGAAAAAAGCATGTAATTTTGGCAAACTGATCTGATAGTCCATCTGGGAATTTCTGCCAGAAGTGCCACGACTTCAGTATGCTATTACTTGCAAAACATGTTTCTTCAGCCATAAGGTGGGAGGGGAAAAAGATGAGTGATTGCTGTGCTGTATCCTTCCAAGCTGGTTCTTCCCATTATACAACTCCTAATCCAAACAATTTAAGCACTCAAGTAAAAGTTACTCATTTCTGTAAACATTTCCAGGAGCAGGACCTAAGCATGCATGGCTTACACCAAGCATATACTAATGGCTAGAGCTAACCTCAAGTTTACCTCTGTTTAAACAGCATAAGTCAAAACCAGAGCTGGCCAAACTCAAGCTTAAGTCCTAATACAAGCTGATAAAGTGAATATTGATATAAGCCACTTGGTGACCATGCATCCATCTCAATCAAGCATTCTTCATGCAATATTGTATCATACGACAGTTTTCCCAAAAGCACAAATGATGCTTCGCAATTATTAGAAAGAATAATGTTTCGGAGCATGGTCTTAAACCACAGCAGGGATCTCTTTACTTTAGGGTAAGGTAGTGGTAGAAAACAGAAACACAACCCAGCCTGTTTGTTTGTTTTAAATGGACTTCATCACTGCACATCCAATTAACACTGGAATGCACAAGATATAGCACCGAAGCAAATAGAGGCCTTAAATTTAAGAGCAACTCTCAGTCTGCTCTGTTAGAAGCTGTGAATCACAGTCATTGACAACAGATTTATCAATAGATTAATATGACAAAGCAAAAGGACTTTTAGGCTATGATACAAAGGCTTGCAGCATTAGAAAGGGTCAAAGCAATCTGCAAAAACATAATGCAAAGCCATGCCATTTAAATTACTCTACAAAATGTAGACATTCATTAGCATAGAAAAGTTTCACAGGAAAACAATGACAAAGTAAAAGTCATCGTATTTTCATATGCTAATTAATTAAATATTCCAAATGCATTTAATCTCTTATTATAACCATAGGGGGAGACAGACCAAACTCTTGAAGTTCTGAAAAGCCAGGTCATTAGCGTGCCAAGTCATTCCTCAGATCTTCTCCTTATATACAAATATACATTCCCAACTTACAACATATGTAAGTAAAACTCTGCATCCCCCTCCATTTCTCCTTCTTTGGAAGGCACTTGCTATCTGTTACTTCTGTATTCTAAAAGTCATATTAAATGCTAGGAAAAACTCATTTACTAGGGAACAAAACCTAAAAGTGCAGAAGCCATTTTGCCAAAAGCCTGAGTTAAACACCCCAGTCCCCCTAAGAAGTAGAACAATTGAGTTGAAAATGAGATTAATAACATTCTTGCACATACACATGAAAATCCACACATAGTTTGTAGTCTTTAAGTTCAAATGACATTTCTTGTCTTATGAAACAAGAAAGGGATTCTGATGTTTACATAAGGTTCTTCTTGCTTAATAAATCTTAAATTGAAACAGATTTTTTTTAAACAATTACCTTCTTCAGAGTTATCATACTACAGGATATTAGGAAAAACCAGACTCTCCTGTTGCTTTTACCCACATCTGACTCCAATCTTAATAGTTTAGCTATTAACCCTGTAAGATCCACACACATGCACACCCCTTGCCCAGTTATGTTAAAATTGTTGTATTACTGATCTAGGCTTACTCATTACAAAACCTTTTGTTATACAGAGAGCAGCTCCGTGGACCTTGATTTACAGGACACAGTTTACCGTGCTGTTGGCAGAACTGCACCAGCCCGGCTCATCCGGGGCTCTGCAGGGAGAAATGAGAGAATCTGTCACTGCATCAGAGTAATTGCTCTCTCCTTCTCCCTTCCTTTTTGCTCTCTGTCCAAGCTTACTCACATCTTGGGATGAAAACCTGGCCACTGTGATATACCTGCGTTGTAAAGGAGTAGTACAAATCATGTAATTCCTCCTAGAAATAATAACAATAACTAGAGCTAAAGGGGGAAAACCCCTTCCTGCTCGAAAACCTCAGTACTCACTCTGAGTGTCGCGCAAAACATGCAGTTTAAAGACCTCAGTTACCAGCTAAACAACGATCACAGGGAACTTCGCTGCAATAACGCTAGCCATACGTTTCTGCCACCTTTTAGGTTTTAGCATGTAGGGAATGCGCATTGTTAACCTTTAAGTCCGCTGTATAAACGTTTCTCAGCGCGCTTGTAAAATACCCCCCGCTGCGTTTCCTCGCTCTCCAGCTGATGGCATTCGGAAACACTGGCGGGTGCTCTCTTTTGCCTTTCTTGGCCACCCCGCTGGGGGACAGAGATTCCTGCCCAAGGCCAGACCCAGCAGCCCCGGGCTCGGACCGTAGCGAAGGCTCCCGGACTCAACCCAGCCAGGTCGGTTGATAAATGGTGGCTGCTGGAGTTTGAAATCCCGCGGTGGGCATAAATATTCTGGGAGAAGGGGCTCGGGGAGGGTTCATCACCCTTTCAGAGCTCTCTTCACCGAGGAAGGAAAAAAACCACATACTTCGACGAGGTCCGTGCTGCAGCGGCGGGGGGACGAGGTACCCCCAGTAACAGCGAACAGTGCGGAAGATGCTCTCGGGATGGCAGACCGAGATTTCCCCCCCGGCCAGGGTCCCCGCTCGGGGCAGGACCCAGAGGCGGACACTTCGCTCAGGATAAGGGAGGAGGCGGAGGCTGCCTTGCAGGAGCCAGTTGTCACCCACTGACAGGCAACAGCTGAGCTCCCGCATCTGAACCCTCGCTCAGCCCGGCGGCCCCGGCGCGCCCCTCCGCCGGGCGCACCGAGCCGGCACCGCGGCGGCGCCGCGACACCTTCCCTCGGGAGTCGCCGCGGGGCTCGGCGGAACTCCCCGCGCCCCCCCTCCTCCCCTGCTCTGCCAAGCCCGCAGCCCCGTCCGACAACTCCGCGCAGGACGGCGCCGGCTCCGAGGTCGGGAGGCTCCTCGCGGTCACGCCCTGTAGATCCAAGCCCCGCGCAGGGCGCAGGACCCCCACCGCACCGTGGGAAGCGCCCCGCCACCAGGGGCACAGTGCTGCCCGCGGACGGAGCCCCGTCAAACCCGCCGGCCGTCCCGCCGCAGGCTGCCCGTCACTCCTCGCCCCGGGGAGCCGCCACTTACCCTCCCCGCAGCGCGGCCGGACCACGGCGACGTACTCTCTAGCGGAGAGCGGCGGTGGGGTCCGTCACATAGACAGCGAGGGAAGCGGGTACGCGGCTCTGCCGCACGGAGTCAGCGCCGGCGGGGGACGCGCATCTCCGGCCGCGCCGCGAAGGGACCGCCCGCTGCCGCCTCCGCCGCGACTGCCCAGCCCACCCGCGCTCCCCGCCCTAATGGGGCTCGGCCGCCCCGCGCCCGGCCCGCGACGGCCGCGCTCCGCCGCGTCCATTGGCTGTCGCCCGCCGCGCCCACCAATCGCCGCCGGGCCAGGCCGGGCGCCGGCTCGAGGGGCTCGAGGGGCAGGGCTCGGGGCTCGGGGCGGAGCGAGGGGCGGGGCCCGAGCAGACCCCGCCCCAGGGCCCAGCGGCGCGCGGAGGAGGCGCTGCCGTGTGGGGCTGGGGGGGACTCGGGAAAACTTGGGGGAACCCCTTTTCCCCCCAGTTTGGGATGGCTGGGGAGCAGGCGGAGGACGGGCAGCCTCCTTGCTCCGTTTCCCCCGGTCAGACAGAGCTCTGGAGACGCCAGTTTCCACCGAGGGAGCAGGAGAGGGAAAGTTAATGGAAAATTTTTCCCGTTGATCTGTGCAGAGGTGGGCGATGGAGCCCGTTCCGGTGGGATTCGCGGCCCACGGTGCTGTCGGTGGGCTGCGCATACCCACCGATGGCAGCCGGGGCACTGCTGGGTAGAAGGGTGTTTGGGTCCGGCAGCCGCCAGGCTTAGGGAAGCTCCCGGAGGGGGCTGGCAGGGGTGGACACTTCCTAAAGCAAAGCAGCCCTGGCGTTAACATCGAGAGGGTCGCAAAACGAAGGTGGCAGGCATTAAAGGGACGCTGAAGCAGCGAGGCACACGTTTAAATCCCTTTGCTATGTTGTTACCGGCACTTTCGGAATCTGTTTCAGCGGCCGGAGTCTGCAGCCCTTGTTTCAGCGTCTTGCACCTAACTCACTTTAAGCAACGTGGATTGAGCTCCTGGTTCTCTAGTGGTCTCGCAGTATTTAAAACCCCTGTGGAAACATCAAAGAATGAGTAACAATGAAGGCGTTTAACTCAACGTTATATTTTTTCTGTAGATGCAAATTGGAAGATGAGATAATTTTGCCAGAGTGACTTCTAAGCAGTCACAAACTCTCCCCACTTGGTGAAACAAATGTTTGAAACCTCAAAAGTTGTTTTATATAAAGCTGAAATCTGGGTTGTTATGTGGCAGTGTCTTCATTTTCTAAGAAAGGAATTACATGAGGAAATGGAAATGACAATTTTCCCATCTTGTTTTGAAACGTATTTGGTTTTCCTGTGTTAGCTGAGTAAGTTTGTTATCTGTATTCCAATCTGGTCAAAATCATCTTTCTGCATATGAAAAAATAAAAATGTAACTCACAGGAAACAACTTCAGACTGCAACCCAAGGCTACAACTTTGCTACAGCAAAGAGTGTTAAACCTCTTATCACCTTAAAAGTTTCAACTGCAATTCAAGCCCTGGGTGCTCTGCCCTGCCATTTCCTTGCAGCCTGGATGTAGTATCACCGTCACATTGCTGAGCAATTCCTTTTAAATCCTAACCATGTCTGAAAATAAACACTTCCAGATTGCATCTACGTGGAAGTTTTCAGAGAGAAAGGATAGACACTTGTACAGGCAGGTGAAACCTCAGGAGAGTCAGCTTCTATCACCCTTTCCATCAGAATTAGTTTGGATTTCATCTGTAATTTAAGAAAATGAGGATGAAGGAAGAGTGTGAAAAAAAAGAAATGTACTGTAAAATATATAATATAATAAAAATAAATTATATCATAATATTGTAAAAATTAATTATAAAGGGAATGCAAAGAAAAGGTGGCAAAGATGGCAAAAGGGCCATCTCTCCCCTTAGAGTTGTTTGTTCCTTGTCCTGTGTTTTTCCCTGCCACCTACTCAAGCATTTCTGTAACACTTATCACAAAGATCTAAATATGTTTAGGCTCTGCTGGCTGGATTACATGATTTCTGCCATTTACTTCTTCCCACTTCAGGTTCCAAAGGCATAGGAAATAAGATGCTTGACTGTTCAATAACCTTGTCAAAGGTGTTTGAAGTCATATATTAGCAGATCTGAATCTGGAATGAAAGAATTTATGGCCAATGCACTCTTTTAAGTTGTATATCTGTTTATCTGATCCTCACTTACAAATGCCTCTAATTAAGCTATAAACTCTGAGTTTCTACTTAACCATATGGGTAGCCTGGGAAGTTTGCTAGAGTAATGTAATTTACCCATTCTACAGCCATGTCTGCAATGCAAATCCAGCAGAGCTGCTTTAATAGTGTTATAACCTACCCTGTTTTTCACAACATGGACAGAAATAAAGCCTGTCCAAGTTACCAACTGTAGTCCTGAGGAAACAGCACAGTTTTCTCTTTGTATATACAGGACTTTGTTTTATGTCCAAGAGAAAACACAGCTACTGCAAGCCTCAGGAAATAAGATAAAAAAAAATACAACCTGCAAATGCAGTTGCTGAGGAAAGGAAGATAATCTTCTCCATCAATTTTTTTGCACTTTCTATAGGAACTACTTAGCTGTCCTGTGATTTTGTTGCATACTGATAAGCAAGTTTAAAAGAGGCTTGAGTCACAGCTTTGTTACTGTAACATAGTAAAAGCCCCAAATTCCATGAGACTATTGCCCCTTTTATGAAAAATGTTTTCTAAAATATGTTCTATATTTAGGATTTTTCTCCAGAAATAATGCTGACAGTTATCATTAATTTCATGTGAGGAATGCAATTTTTGGCCCATGTTGCAGGAGATTAAAATTTAAAAATGTGAAATATGAAAAGTTTTCGTGTGATTTTGAAGTAGGAGGAAAGCATCCACACAGATTCATACGGATACCCTGGAAGGAAATGCCTAGAGCAATCCACCAGACCTTCTTTTCCAATCCTACCTCTTCCAGTGAATACTTTAAATTTTTCTTATTATCTTTAAAGTGTCACATGTTTTCATATTGAAATCATACCTACAGAGTTACAACTGTAACTGCGGGTAAGTGAACAAAAGTAGCTCCTTAGCTTGGTAGCGTAAATGTAGTCTATCAGCGATGTAGCTTTGAGGCTAGCTTGGCTTGGAAGTGGTGGCTGAACCAGGTTGGATAGGCCCTCAGAGGTCCTTTCCAACCCTGATCCTGTCATCTAGAGCTTTTGGATTCAGCCAGTACAGAAGATACAGGTCAGACTATGTTGTCTAGTTACTAAAGCAGTGTAAGTACGGGGAATAGAAATAGGCCGTCCCTGGAGATGGAGAGTTTGAGTGAAGCATAGCAGTCTTGATACCGACATTAGGCCACCCCACGGGTGTCTGTGGTGGTTTTACTGTGTATTAAAACAAAATTTGTGTTGGATTACGGGCAAGATTTGAATTTCTTCAAGGTTTTGCTTTAGCTTTTCTTTAAGGTATGAAGCACAAACTGTCTTCATTTGGGCATTTTAGGAGAGGAACAGTGCTTTAATTTCTGCTGCTCACTTTCTATAATGCTGTACATTAGATTTTTACTTTCTCTTTTTATTCCTTAGTCTTTCTTCAGGAAGGGATCCCACAATGTGTGCAATGGCCATTCTTTTCCTATTTGTACCTCTAAGTAGCAGTAGAAATGCCTCAGTTTCCCCGTTTGCATGCAAAGACTAAGCCAAGGCTTAATTAATCTTTATGCTGCACTTGAGTTTTTCAGATAAAAATCTGTATAGAAGCACGCAAATTATTAATATTAACAAGAGCACTTTGTTCAAGTTCTGTGTTGGGTGTTTCTGGGCTGCTTCACAGAAACATGTGGATAGAAATAAAGCCTGTCCAAGTTACCAAGTTACTTGGAATGGAGTCATGTGGACTGGCAGAAACAATTAGGAACAAGTTTTCAAATGCTAATTCTTATAAAACCCTCTTTTTTCTTTGGCTTGTACCCAGCAATATGTTCTTTATCAGTAGTATAGATTTGGCTTAAAAACCCCCCAGTCTTAATAATGAGTTTTCAAGATGTCAGTGGTTAAGAGAGTTGTTTTCCCCCCAACCTTGGCAGGTGTACTGCTTTCCTCTTCTGTATCCACATGAGACTCAACAATCTACATCAGACATACTCTGAGTGCTGGATGGTTTTGCAGGGTAGTTGGAAACCTGGTCACTGGTCAATTAAAGCAGGGACAAACTGAGTACTATGACTCCCATCACAGCATCCAGGTTTGATTTCTTTTCCCAAGTAAACCTGAGTGTAGCATGTATGGAGGGAGGGAATTGCATCCAGCTACAGAGTCAGGACAAAGCTGGAGTGCATGCTTGTATTTTGGAGAGGGGATGGCTTCTCAGGCTTTCCTGTTCAAGTATTCTTCCAGTTTACGGTATCTTCTTTTCTGATTTATTTTTGCAATGGTCCTTCATTTTTGTGTAAGATCTCTCCTGCTGACTTTGCCTGTTTTGTTTGGTTTGGCTCCATAACTTTTTCAGCTGTATAGTTGCTCCTAATCTCTGTTTAGAACTCAGTTGAATCCTTGCATGGCCAGCTAAAAAAATATTTCTTATGGATTTCTTTCCCAGGCACCTTCACTGGTTGTTTAACTTTCTAAGTCCTATCCATCTCTGCCAAAATGTTATCCTTATATGAAGGCTTCCTGCTCTGCCTTTGATCAGAGTGCTCCACTGGTTCTTCTAGCCTAGTTATCTTCTATGGGCTAGGATAAAATGGGCAACTTGACTGAGATGAAAAAAATCAACATTTAGTTTACAATCCATTTAAGTAATCCTAGTCCTTGTTCCAAGATCTGCTGCAGTGCCTTGTGCTCCTTTCTGTCAGAGCTGGAGTCAGTCCTGTGAGCTGTAGTGACGTTTGTAGCACCTCTTGGAAAACATCCCAACATTTCTGTAACTATTCCAGCCATGGATGATTGTATTCTGCCTTCTGAGTGGTCTCAGATGAAACTGGTTGTATTCAAGAAACAACGGAAAAGCTCCCTGCATTTCTCTAGTTCCAGATGAATCCTCAGAAACTCAGTGGTTCTTTGCATATTTATTTCCTAGTTCTAGCAATCTCCTGTATGCCTATGAGACTACAATGGATTTTTCACTGCGTTGTCCCCAGGAGTGTGGCCATTTCATTGCCTGGAGGTGTTTCTGTTTGAACAGGAGACACTGAGATTGAACAACCTTCTGTTGTCCCCGTTTTGAGAGATGAAACAGCTTTGAGAGCATATGTCTGATCCCACATCCACTAAGACACTTGATGATTAGCCCTTTCATAAGATCAACCCAGATTTGTAACTACTACACAGAAAAAAACCCAACCTTGATAGAAGGCAATAAATATTATTTTGTAAAAATATCTATAATGACTTCAAGTATCTTTTGTTCTTATTAGATTCAGTTTACTTAAAAATTACACTTTGGGAAGTCAGGATGTTAGAAGTTAAGGATAATATGCCACACCATTTGTCCTTTTCCTTCTCTATGATGGCACAAGAGCAAATCACAACCCTAACTTTATTAACTTTTGTTTCACTGTGTTACAGTTTTAACATTATTTAAATATAGTTCGTTATTTAACTATGCAGAAGATCTTAATCTTTTACTTAAATGTAAATTGCAAAGTACAATCGCTAAACAAATTGATTGAATACCATTGATTTTTCATCAAATAATTGTGGCAAATCATGTAATCAATTATTCATCATCCTCAGAGAAGAATAGGAGACATGAAGAATAAGATGTAATTAAGATAAAACACTATTGGATTCTGTACTGATAATTTCCTTTGAAATTACAATTCTTGCAATTAAATCAAAATGAAATTAAAATGTGAGTTACCTGATTGAGACGCTGAGGAATGATTGTACAAAAGTGTTATCTGAAAGAGCTTATTCATGTATGGGGACACAGATGACATCTGTAGCCTGAAATATTTTCTATTTTTTCCCATGTATTACTTCGGTCTAATGCAAGGATGCTGTTATTATTATAGATTTTAGTCTCCTCCATTATTATGTGACCGATGCACCAGTTACAAAAATTAAAGCACATTCTTAAAAACAAATTAAATATTTAACTCCTCTGCTAAATTTACCTTTAGTCTAACTTGTGTTTTTTCATACTAAATGCCAAAAATGAACATGGATAAATTTACATTGCTATAAGAATTTGGGTTTGGAAACCTTATGGATTTTTGAATTTACTAATTAATTTGTTATTTTCATGAATGCAGGACCTGACTTGCTGGATATTTAAATCAATGGAAAGTATCATTTTGTCTTCAGTCATGTTGCATACCTAGAAAAAGATTCTCTAAGAAACAATAAAAACGTCAGCATTAGTCTTACTCATAAACACTGTTAATGAAATAATTTCTCAGTCAGTTGGACTCAGGTAAAAGTGAAGCCTGATCTTGACAGCAGTCCCCAGCACATGTAAGTGCTTTTTTCAAGTATTCAACATTTTTTTACTGTCATGCTAAAAGTTAAAAGAATTAAGTCTTCTTTCACCTGAAGAAGTAAACTGGAAGGTCACTAATCTAGCAAATTATGTTTCTTTTTCAAATTAAAAAAGAAATATTTCAGAAGGATTGATAAAGTTATGGTTTTTTAACACCAGGGATTAACTGTTCTTTAGAAGTAATCATTATTCAAGCTATGTAGCTGCATGCAGCTATTAGTTGCAAATAATAACCTCACATGATATTGTTTTGATGCTGATAGGATGAGTGCAGTAATACACAGATCACAAATATTTGGTAGATTTGAAATTCAGGTAAATTGTTTTCAGAATTTGATGTTCATTATTCAAAGTATCAGTATTGCCATGTGTTAGGCAGAATTACACTGTTTCTATTATCATATTGGCTGAACACACTATGCTGGTAGCGTCTATATTGACAAATTTAAGATTCTGCTTCCTTAAGCAGTTTGAAATTACTTTGAAATGCATTTTCAGAAAACATTTGAGTTCTGAAACTTGGTAACATGGGAGTTCATGGAAACATAAAAGCTGCAGGTAAATAAATCAAAGATGCTCTTTGGAGATGGTTAAGAGCCAGAAATCCAACAGAAGGGAAAGGGGATAATGAGTGGGCAGCATTTCTGAAAATCAGGAATGTTTACAGAATTTGAATGCTTGTTCTTTTTTTTTCCCCACAGTTTTTGCCAGATTCAAATATCAAGTCTCTTCAGTAGTGATGCTACCTGAACAGTTGATAATTAAGCACTCATCTGTGTTTCAGGTTTCTTCTCTTCCATGCAGTGTCACATCACAATTTGCTATAGCCCTGACATCTCCTTTTAGTGCTAAGTCTCTCTCTAGACCTAGTCAGAGAGGAGTGTTACCGAATTCTTGTGCTTTTCATTCTCCACCCTGTAAGGTTTATTGTATATTAGTTGCTTCTCTGAGGTGTCAATACTTAAGTAAGCTGAGGTACTGGATATAAAAAGGCATGCTTATTCATTTGGACCTGTCATTTTCTCAGACTCTGCCTATCTATCTGTCAAGGTTGACATGAAAATATGTCAAGCCACCTGATTTATCAGTTAAATATGCCTTATATTTTTTTTGCTTGCATTTTATGTAGTTAAACATGATATAATGGAAACTCCAGAAAGTCAAAACAAAGGAGTCAGCAAAACAGGATTTGTCAAACTCACACTGAATTACTCAGTCAGCTTATGCTAATTGAGAATTAAAAAAAGTCTCAGGACTAATTTTAGTGTTCAGCTTGTGAAATAATAGAATGGTTTTGGTTGGAAGGGACACCGAAGGTATCTAGTTCCACCCCCCTTCCCATGGGCAGGTACACCTCCCAGTACACCATGTTGCTCAATGCCCCATCCAATCTGACCTTGAACACTTACAGGGATGGAGCATCCACGACTTCTTTGGGCAACTTGTGCCAGTGCCTCACCATGCTCACTGTAGAGAAGTTCTTCCATTTATCTACCTAAATTTTCCCTCTTTCCGTTTGAACCCAAACAATTGTTTCAAGATTCTCTGTAGTACAGAATGATTTTATGCTGTACATTGTTTAATTGCATCAAAGGAAAGCACCTGACCCAATGTGCTTAAAATTGGGTACAAAAAATACAGATTCACAGCCTTTTGTAAAAATCCTTCAGTAATTTCCTTGATACTTAGAAAACAGTATTTTCTTGTGCTTGTATTAGCAGGGATTGCTTTCATTCTTCTCATTGTACTAATTTAAGAAATTTGGTCACCCACAAAGGTATCTTACAAAGTCTCTATCCTTTGATCCAGTGGCAAAAATCTATCTTGAATTGCAATCAGTGGGAAATTTGTCAGGATTTGTCAGTACTTGTCAAATCTATGTCAAACCATGGCAAAATCTCGCTGACCTCTAGCTCATGATTTATCAAATGCAGCTAACACACATGCAAAATGAAAACAGATTTTAAAAGGGGAAAAAGAGAGAAGAAATGGCATTCATTAAATGAAAGCATTTTCTTTTCTAATATATATAGTTTTGAAGTTAAGACTTGGTCAAAGACACTGCAGACAATAGCAAGACAGTGAGGAGAGCAGTCTCTTTTGAAAATTTGCACTTGCATTGGTACTTCCTAAAAGGTAGTCCTGTCTTGGAAAATCAAGGGAGTGTGTGCCAATTGGAAGAAGTTCAGGCTCAGGTTCACATAGCTGATGGTGGAGAGCATGATTCCCATCTTTTGTACATCAATCTGGTCACCAGAACACTAACCTGAGGCTTCACTACCTTGTTACTCTTCCATTCACAGCTTAAGGGTTAAAATTAATATCTCCTACCTTGCAGAGGAATGACTTGAAAACCATACAGGAGAAACAAGACACAGGGGTCCTGGATGGTGATACAGATATGACAGCAACAGTGAAGAGCTTTTCCCTCCCTTATTTCATTGCTGGGGGCCAGGGCACTCCTTTCTGTTCCAGGAAGAGAGCATTCAAAAATGAGTGGTGCAGCACTGTGTCTACAAAAGATGGTTTTTATCAGTCTGACTCCTATAAGCAAAATTTATGAGCTCTCTGGAGCCTGATTTATTGTTCACAGAAATGGAATGCAAAACAAACATGCTCCTTTTTTTTGGTTTTTTTTTTCACAAACAAAAGTGAAATACAAGGTGCAGGGTAATATGTGAGTATGCACAAAGTGTATATGAAGCTGTGGGTATGTTTGTTGCATTTGTTGGACTTGGAAATCCTGGAACAACTAGTTTCTCTCTCCTTGATTCACAAAAATATCGAGAGAACAAACTCACCGTTGACTTCTGCTGAGGTCAGTGAGAAGTAACTGTGTTACTTTGAAAGCAGAATTTTACCTGGAAAACAGAATCTAGTAGAGCCTATGCTCTCTCCTCACTGCTTGAAATTTTCTGACATTGCTTTCTTTACATGCCTCCCCTCCCAATTCAAATGGAAAAAGCTGACCTTGTACCTTTGAGATGCTGAGTTACTATCAGTGTGCAAAATTATACTTCTTTGATGCAGCAGGCTAGCAGAAGGTATAGTGGAGGGTGAGACAGTGTGTTAGTAAATACATTCAAGGTGGGAAGGGTCAAACAATGAAATAAATCTTGACACAATTATCAAAATCATTCCCTTTGTGGATATTGTTGGAGGTATTGCATTTCACTTGATTCCTTTGATTCCCTGTTATACATCAATGTGGTGGAGAGCTCTGCTTTCCACGACTCTTCCTCTGAATCTGTAAGATGCTTGCAAGTCTTCATGTCCCACATGCAAGATCCAAGTCACCACAAGAAGGGTCCTTTAAAAAGGAGTTCCAGAGATGAAAAGATGTAAATAAGTACAATTTCTTTGACAAGTACAATCATAATGAAAGATTATGATTAGCAGCCAGTAACGATTACTGGCTGCTAATCCAGTCCCAAGAGATTGAAGAAAGTATATAAAGAATAACTTCCAACATAAAAAGAATAACCAGAGCCTACTGAGTTTTTCATCACCATCCTATCTTGTCCTATTGCTACGGGACTCATCAGTAGCAAACTTCTTAACTGTTATTTGTATTTCATAGAAAACCTGTTTCACCACTTTCTCTCCCTGCCATTTTTCAGGCAGATGCCTCTAGGTTGCTAGGTTTCCTAACTCTGTTGAGTGTTTCAACCTGATTTCATGTATGATTTCCATATTCTTTGCTCTAAATCTTATGGGAACCTCCCCTGCCTACATATTTTTCATAACTTCCCTGATACTACAGAATAGGGATTTGGGATGCAGCAACACTCTTCCCCAGCTCTTTGCTCTTCAGTCTTACTTGGTAGGCTGGACCTAGTTTTAAAGATACTGTTGTGTGGAAGTATTCATTGTGTTTTGTCACACTGACTAGGTAGAATGTATACTCATAAACAGATAACCATTCTTCTTCTTTCTTACCTATGAAATGCTGTAGTTTCAGAAAACCAACAGATGACCATAAAATAAACATGAAGAATCAGGGTGCATTGGAAAATGTGAAAAGTCTATCCTACATTAAGTTCAAATCCAAAGCCCACATTCATAACAGTCCAATAAAGCTAACACGATCCCAGATATAGAGGCAAAAACTGTAATATCTTTATTGAACATGCAAACCACTATTTAAGGGTCTTGGGGGCTTAACATGCTAAAAAGGAGGCAGGGTTATGCCAAATAGGGGATTCCACAATCTATTAGCATTTCCAGTAGCAGGGGTGACATAAGGGAGAAAAGGGATTTAAATTTCTGGGATCCAGTATTTACATTTGGGGAAAAAAGGATTTGATATTTCCAGTAAGCAAGATTATACTGGGGAAGGGTGATCAGCTCTTCCCCAGGAAGAGAGAAGATAATGGGATATCTGATAGCATCATGCAAAGTCTCTCTACATCCTGCTGGGGGAGGCAGGTCAATGGATCTTGTCTGGTCTTTTAGACAGTGGGTTTTTCCCCAGCCCCTATGGCTCAAGGTTTCCTGTTTTATCCTAGCAGTTCCTTTTCTGTTGGTATCTGAATTTTGGACTGCAACACACATTCACCTCAAAACTGAATTTCCATGGTGTACATGACTTTCACATGGACCCTCAGGTTTGTCTTAACTCATAACACCCGTGTCATCCTGTACAGCTTTCATTCAAGGAATTTGATGCATGCTCTATGCTTAAATCAATTAGGATTTCCTCATTTTCTCCCTGGTGCTGGGGTAACTCCAATAGCTGGTTTAACAAAGTATTATAACAATGTTTTAAACTAAGAACTATAAAAATCTGCCTCAGAAACCAAGGCTAAACTTGAAGCTTGCCTCTTGGGTGACTGAGTGATTAAACAGTTTTCCTACTTGAGTGTTGAACTGTGAGTGTAACTAATAGCTGCATGTTTATGTACAGCTTGGTCACTAAACGTAATGAGAAACGTAGTGATAAATGGGATATTTGATGAAAGGGAGTGCCAGGGAATTTCTAGTTGAAGAAATAAAAGAAGTCACTGGAAAGCAGCTCTAGACACAACATCTCATCTCTCTTGCTAGTGTGGTTGAATATGACCCGTCTGAGTGGGGCTGTATGGGATAGGTGGGAAGAAATGGTGCTGTCTCATTTTAGGACTTAGTATTATGAGCATGTGCAACAAACACTGAGGTCCCAGTGGGGTAGCAGGTTGCAGTCCTCAGTAGCTGCCTCTGCTTTGTCCCCAGCAGCCACAAGAAAGACAGCAGGGCTGCTAGGGGCAGCCCACAGTTCTCTTTCCCATTTGTGCATGAGCAGGCAACATTTCCTGTAGGAATGTGGGAGAGGGAGGACCCAAAATCAACCGCACAGGAGAGAAGAAGAAGGTATCATGAAAAGACCCAAAAGTTCAGAAGGACTGTGGGCTTGCTGCCCACTCCCTCCTCTCCTCATCTTGCTGTGTCAGCAGAGGGCACTTCCCTTTTCAGTCATCCTCAAGGAGGATGGGAAAGGGCTGAACCCTCCCTAGACTGACCTATGGGATGTGGAGCCTCCTGTGCTGCAAAAGGAGCAGGGGTGATGCTAGGTCAAGAAACAGATGTGAGTTTGGGGGCTGAACTGATCTATAGCTGGAGAGCGTGTTCTTATTTTTGGTTTCTGGGTTGAGCTGCTTGCAAAGTTATATTATAGATGTGGAGATGAACATCCCTGAATTTGCATGGAACTGAGGGAGATGTAATGCCCAAACAAAGCCACAGTGAGCTGACCGCAGGTCAGGCTCCCAAGTGGGACTCTTGTAAAGAAATTCCAAAAGTACTTCTCAATATTCTCAATATTTTGGATCTGGCAGTACTGTAAATACTGTATGGATATCTGGGAAGGAGAGATATGATCTAAAAATATTATCTCAACTTTCTAATGCAAAATGAAATAGTCAGAAAAAAGCATCTAAGTATTTGGGAGCTCATCACACACTGGTCTAGGGTAGGAGTCATGACTTTTAAGTGCTTGAGGTTGACAGGAGTAGGCAAATAGCAATCCAGGGTGTAATGTGACAGGCAAACGCCCCTTTGAGATCACTCATATATGTCCTGGGGAAAGGAGCACATGCTATAGTGTTTGGAGAGTGAGTGAGAACATCCATTAATTGTGCTTTCCTTCAGGTTCCTGTAGGAATAGGTTTGGGGTTTTTTTCCACAGCTGGTTTCTATAGACAGGCCAGGCATTTTAAAATCTCTAAACAATCACAATGCAGCTGTAGTTCTGGGAGATATCACTGAACACACTTTTGTTCCTTGGTATTTAAGTTAGACTTGAAACATTATTTCCTTGCATTGCAAACCCCCCCACATTTAAATCCTTGCATATAAGGTGTATCTTACACAGCCTTTGAAATCACAAGGTTTGGGAGAGGAAGCTTAGTTGGAAGACATTCAGCTGAGAAATGTCTACAATAAATTCTATTCTCATTTTTTTCTCAATTTCTCCCTCTCTTCTAACACACAGCTTTGATAAGAAGGGATAGGAGATATAATTACCCATTTTCTCTCCCGCTTCCTACATTTATAAAACCAGTACATTTTGGAAAGCCTGCAGTGTGGGAAAATAATAAAACTTTACAATTGCTTAGCCAGAAAAAGACAATATTAAAAATCTCTGAATGCTCAGATGAATTCTCAGCCTGATCTAAAACAGAACACGGGAAAAAAGATCACCAGGTTTCATAAATTGTAGGTGCAGCTTTGACAGGAAAAGTAGTACAGGGGCCAGATCATGTGCTTTGCATCACAGAATTGGCAGTTTCCGGCCCTGGTATGGGCATATCTGTTCCTAGAGAGAAAGGGGTGTGTCTGGGGTACTCTTCATAGAATCATAGAATAGTTTGGGTTGGAAAGGACCTTAAAGATCACCTAGTTCCAACGTCCTCTGCTATTTTGCCCTATTATGGTCAGGGACACCTTCCACTAGACTAGGTTGCTCAAAGCCCCATCCAACATGGTCTTGAATACTCTCTTGGGGAGCTGATCCTCTTTCTGCCATTCTGATCTCCTGTGGCTTAAATAAACCTGGAAGAACATTTTTGCAATTAAAAACTATGCTGTTAAAAATCCAGAAGCATTCCCCTTCTGGTTTCTGACCAGCTTGAGGTGTTACTAGCCAAGGTAAGGCTCAGCCTGCTGGTGTGTGGTCTGTGAATGCAGCCAAGGGGCTGGTCTGGCATGTCTGACTATGCTCCGAGTTACACCAGTGTATGTGGAGCAGGAGCAGGACCAAATCCGCTAGCAGAGCTGTAGTAAAGGCGGGGGAGACTGATCTGTGCCAGAGCTTTAAACAGCAGGAGGTTAGAGCAATGTGGAGAAATAGCTGCCTCCAACAGCATGTCCTCACCTGTAATAATGACCACGAGTAGGTGTAGCTCCCTGGGCAGAGCTGCCCTGAGCCCTGGCTCCTGCACCGTGGGACACAGCTGTCTTTGTTGGTGTGTCATGGTGCTGCAGTTACAAGAGCATCATCTGTTAAAAGGAGTTATTTCCTCTCTGTCCTCAGTTAATGTGTCTTGGAATTGGATCAGTTCAGAAAAGAACTTGATTGATGAGGGACTTGCATCTTTATAACCCAAAACCAAACTAGGATTTGGTCTTTGGTCAAATGCTGTATTTGTTGTGAGAGACTTGTAGTTCTCAGGCTTGACCTATCTCTATGCCCCTCAGCTAACACACAGCAGTTCTAAAGCATATTACTGTATCAACAAGTTCACAATCCCAAGCAACCTGAAAATAAGAGCTGTATGTTGTAGTAAAATACCATTATGAAATATTTTTTTTTTTAATAGGCTCCAGGTCTTTTGTGCTTAATGTCCAAGGAAGATATATGGAAAGTATAAACTCTAACAGATTCATATTAGCTAGAAAGTAGGCAAAAAAAAAAAAAAAAAAAAGGCAGTACAGAATGTCCATTGAGTACAATGGAAAATCCTCACAATAAATCAATTTCCAGATTTCTTCCTTACTGCTGTTAAGAATAAGTGGTCTAAAAGACCAAACTCCCTAAAACTCAGTTGGGAAAAAGCCTATTAAATTAGGGTGGGGAGAACTGAAATCAAACTCCTCAATTAATCCTCTATTTGGACTTTTTTTAAAGCTTTAGCACATGTTATTTTTCTTTAAAGGGGGATTTAGTACTTGAGCAAATGTTCCCACATATCAGCCAAATGTAAAGTCACTAACTTACTTTTTCCATAGCCTTTCCCGATTAATGAGAAAAAATATTTTTGTTTTGGATAAAGGTCTATAACTTCCTGATTATTTTCATGCTTGAACCTGATCTCTGGTAAACTAATATAAATCAGGACCAACTTGGTTGAAACCAGTGAAGTAAGATTAGTATGGGAGAAGAGCTGTACTCAGTCTTGTAAATAATCTCTCTCTTAAATTTCTTCAAAAATATGCAAGCCAACAGCATGAATCGAGTGTAATTAAGAGCAGAATTTAGACCGAAAGGTTGCATATAAGATTACACGCATTGCTGTGGCAGCAGACTGATGTCACACACAGAGGAGTTTTTGCTTTCTTCCTTGCACCAAGGGGAAGATCCTTGAGTTGTGAAAAAGAAAGCAATTATTCAGGAGCAAACACTGAAACCAGTGATGGAATGGCACGGAGAACAGACAGTATTACTGAACAAGTAAATTTCAGTTTATTTTGCTGGTGATTTTTGAACCTTTGTTCCAATATTAAACTCTTTCTTCAAGAAAAATAAAATGAAGAACAAAGCTGCAGCAAAGAAAGTACATTAACTTTTGCAATTGTTTCATGTGTTTTCTTGCTACTTAAATGTAATGTTTATCTAATAAACAGTATTTCAGTGTTAAACAGTAACTCTCTGTCCCATTTTGAAAGTCAGAGCGTCCTTCAGGAGTTGCTATGATGCCTTTGAAAGCAGTTTTTCTATAATCAAAAGACATACTATGTCGCTGGAACAGGGTCTCAAGGAAGGCTGCTCACCACTTTCTGCCTCTGGGTAATTTGGCCTCAAACACAACCCCTTGACAATCTTTCTTGCTTGCTCGCTTTCTCCCTGGTTTGGAGGAAACTAAGCAGTACCTTGGAAAGAAAGTTTATCAAGATAATGCCACGGTCCAAAGTCAAGCCATTAGCTACTGCATGAATAGGTTTTTTAAAAAAATAAATGTTTTTCTGTTGCTTTTTCTGTGGAGATAAAAATAGAAATGATTTTTCAGACTTTCAAATCTTGACTACTGAAGGACTGTGCAATATTAACTTTTTTATTTCATTAGGGCTACTTGCTTGCTTAGAACTCTCTGTGTTTAAGTGTGTTGTTGAATTAATGCTGTACATGGTACCAATCACCCAATCTCACAGAAAACAACCCTGAATTAGAACGAAATAACTATTCTACAACTGTGAAATTTAAAAACAAGCTTCTCTTCTAATTCTTAAACAGAGGAAATTAAATTCATACTTTCTAGTACACTTAATCCTGAGCTGTTTGACATATCTGAACATTAGCCATTTGCACCGGGGCATAAAGTGAGTATGGCTTTCAGAAATGCACTATTCCTGTAGACTGTTGATCCAAATTGACTGTCAAAAGTTCTCTGAAGAATTTCAGCAGCTGACCTGCTTTATCATGACCACCAGCTGCTAAAAGCTGTAGATGGTGATGAGAGCTTAGGTGAGAGAACAGAAATTGGAGAGAAGTTAAAAGACAGGAGTGCAGAGAAACTTCTGTGAGCTCTTCAGGTCTTTGGCCCTTGTGTTTACTCATTAAAGAGAAATTGTGGTTGAATGATACTTACTGAATTAGACCCTTAGGGTTGAGTCATTCAGAGAGATCAGGGAAATTATAAGCTATGATATTTATTTCAAGAAGATAAAATAAATGGTTATACACTTCACGCCTTGTGTCAAACTGTTCATCATCCAAAAACTATAAGGATAAAGCTGTTTAAACTGTGGTGACTCAGATTGGGATTTATCTCATAGGAGTTTCATATAGATAACCATGTTTAAGGCAGCCAACAAACTCCCTATGTAACTACTGAAAAGAAAGAAATAGAGTAAAATTTACTTGGCCTTCCTTAGCTGTCTTGCCTATTTCTTTCTGTTAGCAGTAGAAGGAACATTGATAACTAAATCAAATACAGTCAGATATGTTTCATTAGGTGAGCCTTGTTCTCTTCGGTTTTAACTGTGGTTTAGGCAAGAGTTAACTTTTCTAGATTCCTCAGAAGATTTAGATTTGAGGTTCCCAAATCCCTGTAGTTTGTAAGATCTGTACAAAAGGTCACCTTAACTGCTTACAACATGATTTTTATTGCTAGAAAAAGGTAATCACTTAGGGTAACAAAAGAATACAAAAAAAAAAAAATAATCCAGCTATTCCCTTCTTGCACAGCCTCACTCTTTTCCCAAGCTGCATTTTTTTTTGTCTTGAACAAGACAAAAAAGAGTGTGAGACTGAATTAAGACAATGAACAAGCACTTTGCTGAGCAAGTTGGAGACAGCTGAAAGTTAACACCTATTTTCTATCACCCCTGTTTCTCTTACTCCTTCATGTCCAGTCCAAGCAAAGGGAATGCAATTATCTTATTATGGCAATCCTGAAACAAGTCTCCTGATATATGTGATTGCAGCACTGCTCTTTTGCATCATAGAATTCCTATAGAAAGGTGGACAAAATGGGTAAATACTTTCTGGCAGCACTGATGGTGTACTTGTATCTATTATATGAAATCAAAAAGTCCTAGAGATATAGGTGGCCTGAGCTTTATTTTTGTTTTCATGTGGCACAGAGGA
The DNA here is from genome assembly GCF_001604755.1 of Lepidothrix coronata. Taxonomy (NCBI): domain Eukaryota; kingdom Metazoa; phylum Chordata; class Aves; order Passeriformes; family Pipridae; genus Lepidothrix; species Lepidothrix coronata. The sequence continues at coordinate 6,085 of NW_016690505.1, read as the reverse complement.
GGTGACAGAGCATAGGAATGGGACAGAGGAATTCCTGAAATCTGAACTCCAGTTGGATGCTGAGTCTGTGGCCCTGGGCTAGTCTGGCATTTCAGTACTTCAGTGACTGACACCCCATAAATACACAAATAGCAGATAGGAACAACCTAGGTCTGGATTTCATCCTGGCCTCAGAAGGCATGAACTCAGGAGCTGCAGATAGCAGTCTTCTGACAATCTGCCTTATGGCCTGTAAGCCACAGTACTGAGTACTGCAGTCACTTTCCATCTTATTTCTAAAATACTTATGAAGCAAGGCTTAGACACAGTACATCATCCCCCTGTCCATATTTCCTCATCAATAAAATGGGGTTAGCAAGACTATTTTTCTTTTACCTGTGCTTATTTACAAGACTGTCAAGATTTAAATCAATGACAGAATAACAATCAGCCACTATCTTTTTAAAAGTCCTCTGAAGACAGAAATGTCAGTGTGCCCATGACCATGACAAAGCACCACATGCCAGATTGTGAAGCTCTTCCTTTGGTGAACAGATACTCACACAAGGGGTTACACTGAAGTCAGCATAGGTTCACACAGCTTTTGGCTACTGTGAATAAGGGACCACAGTCTGGTCCTCGTTACTACCGAAGTTAGATGAACATTAGCAATAAAATATGGCTAATCAGAACCAAAGAACCGTGAGATTTTTTTCTTTAAAAAAGAAAAGAACTATTTAATGACAGACAAAATTTTGAAAGAAGTGAATGAGTGATGTAGGAAAGAAAGTGATAAGATATCTAACAAATCACTGCAAGAGGTATAATTGTATAGGAGGTTAATAATACATAAACTCTGATGTTCTGTTGGAATTAATTGATTTAAAGCATCAGTGTGGATTTTTCCCTCCCTCTCTTGCTGGTGTTTGTAATTTAGATGAATGAAAGGAGCCTGATTACTAATTAGGTAGAGTTCAATAGGTTACATTTTCTGAGAGAGTTGTGCCTCTACAAATTCTTTGTGGCCAGTTCCTCTTATCCCAGCTCTGACAAAATTCCCAACAAAACTCAGCACTAACATACTTCAGGATTAGGTCTTGTCTTTGTTACCTGTCTCTGCCTTTGGGGTCACTCAAGGTTGCCTGTAGCTCCAAATGAATGAATTACTTTTAAATCAGAAGTATGTTTCTTTGAAGCTGCAGTGAGAAAGGGGATATATGGTGAATTACAATACACTACACATAGCATAAAATCACCCAGCACATACTAAAAGAGCTGTCTCTAAGCTGCAAAGCTCAGCCTGAGACTTAAAGCTTACCCAATCCAGGTAACGTCAGAGCTGAAAGGGCTGATTTGGTGTTGTATTGCTGTGGAGTGTGGTGCAGGAGGCTCAGCCTGGAGGAAACTCAGGAACAGCTAACCTGAACTCCCCTTTAGCAAATCCCTGGTACACAAGGGAAGCCCAGGTGGTGACATCCTTGGATTTTCTTGTGGAGGTCTCCAGGGCAGCACAGGGCAGTGGAATGCAGCCCCAGCAAGGGGCTGCCCACTCTGGCTGGATCTTGCCCTGTTCCATGTGAGCCAAAGTCTTATCTACACTGCAGATGTGTTGATTAATCCCCACGCTCCCTGCTCCACAGGAAAAAAACAAACAAGATGTAATACCATTTTTCTTTCCAGGCTCCTCTCAAGTGTATGACTGTGTCTATTTTGTGGTATGTATTAAAGAGCAAGTCTGGTTGGTGTTTGCAGATCCACGTCCATAGTGCTTATTTGCCCTTAATCTTAGAGTTGCATTAGAAGGTCACTGTGACTTTATCTCACATAGCAAAATAAAGCAATACAATTGTGGACTTAGGTCCACTCCAGGTTGCTTTTAAGAATCAATTCTAGTCAAACAGATCTCTGGAGCTTATAGATGTAAGTAGTTTTCGTCTATAAGAAGTAAAGGCCAGAGGCCAAGAAGCTCTGATCCCTTGAGAAGTGAAGGCAGGACATTTTTTTGCTGAAAGGAGAGCTCCTGATTTGCCATGTTTGATTTGCAGTCTCCTGCTGAGGCAATAAATGTTCACAATTGCTGGCATTATTATGTGCTGCTGCAACTTGAAGTTTCCACTGTTTCAGTAGCCATGCAAGGCGTCTGAAAAGGCTAACAAAAAAAGAGCTTTGTTTCCAGCCAGGAAAAGGATAAATAGTAGAAAGAATTAAAATCTGCTAACCTGCTCTCAAGTTTTCCAGAAACTGCTGAGGTAAAATACAGTGGCAAAATACACACTGACTTCTAGCTCTGGTTGTGAGCAGGAGCTGAACCTGAGCACAGACCAGCATGTTGCGCTGTGATGTGCATGGAGGTCCTACTTCAGCTGCACAGAGGCAGGAGGGGCTTTCTGGTGCTTATGCATCTCTGACTGAGTGACACTGCATCTGCTTCTTCAGGCATCAGGGGAAGCCAATGAGTCTTTACACAGGTCAGTGACTGTTATGAAATGAATTTTGCCCCTCACAGTTCTGGAAATTTATGGATACTAATCGCCTAAATATTTTCTAATACATGATGAAGTAGAGGTTGTAGTCTGTCAGATATTTTGCTCTAAGCGTTCCGCATCCCATCAGCAATTTGTTTACTTTGCAGCTCTGGCTTCGTGTAATTAAGGGGGAAAAGGACTGTTTGTACAAATAGGCCTTATAGGAAAAGAAGGAAGGTCTGTCATTGTTCCAAGTATGCACACCTGAATAATCCATATTGTCCATGATTCACCTTCAGGTGTGAATGCTGCTAGCTAGAGATCATTATTTGAATTTATACATACTTTTCATGAATGTGGATCTAGTGTATGTGGGAATGACAGGGGCTATTGTAATCAAAAGCTCATGTCGTACTTGTTGCAGTGCCTTCTAGTTCACCTGGAGTCTGCTGTGACCTTTGTGTAATATCCTGAGTCATTGAAACAGAAGCAGCTTTGGATATAGATTCACACTGTGTGGCCAAGGGCCTCTTCTGACTCCCAAGGTTACTACAAAGAATAATACATCAGATAACCTGCACATCACTTGCCTAGCACTTGAATAATACTTCCCTTCTGTTTTAAGTGTAGAGGAACTGCAAAGCTTAGCATAAAGAGAGAAATGCAGTTATAGCACACATGACTAACATTAGAAAATTATTCTTTCCCTCACTGAAAATTATTAAAAAATTTCAGGCCCTTGAGACAAATATTTTGATGTAGTTTGGAAAATAACCGAAAAACTGCTGTGAGTGCTCGGCAACACACCAAGAGTTCATAAGTTAATAAGACTCAAGAAAGCATTCCTGTAAGCAGCATTTCTGCTTTGGGCCTTGAATTAAGTATAAATTTTCCATAATGAAGAGAAATGCATGCCTGGGATTTAAAGAAAATGCAAAGAAGGTTATGGGAATAGGGCATAGTAGGAAAAATTTACCTATTATACCTTGTGCTTCACTGCATACTAAAAACATCAACAATACCATAAAAGATGCTGAATTTGTCTTTCAGGAGCTGTGGAAGGTGTTTCATCAGGGGTTGTGATTTATGGCTATTCTGGTGAATAGTATGGACCATGGCCTGAGGGCATTGGTAGTGAGCGGCCCTTGGCACCCTGAGGACAAACAACACATCACAGCTCTAGCCATAGCGTTTTCCCCCTCAAAACAGGGTGGTTTTCTCCCCATTGCCAATTAGTAGCAATCCTCCCTAAGAACTCTTGCCCAGGTGAGAAGACTATAAACTGTAATTGGCAGAGATCACAGGGAGCTTGCTAATGACTAAACAAGAACATACAGCTATGTACAGGCATTTCAGCCTGGTCCTGTTGAAGTTACTAGCATATATCAGTAAAAACTGAGACCATATAACGAGTCTCAAATTTGAGAGATTTGCTGAAGTTTTTCATGGAAAACTGTTGCATAACATACTCAAAAGAATTTCTCAAGGAAGAACAGAGTTCAATGATTTCATCTTTTTCGGATTTGTTTTTCTTTTTTTTTTTTGTTTTTATTTTAGGATATTGGATGACTGTTGTACTACTGAGTCACTCGCACTGTTTAGTGTGGACAACCTCATAACATCCTGTGCAATAAGGGAAACTACTTTATGAACACAGAATTGGATGCAGAGCAGGAATTTGTGGTTAGATTGTCAGAGAAGAATATCTGAAGCATCCTCTTTTGAAATTGGGTCACTTTTCCTTGCACTGGTTCATCCTTTTCAGTTATAGGGAAGATAAGAATCTGTTAACTCCATGGAAATCTTGCCAGCGTTTCTAAAGATACGCACAGCATACTTCAATATGTTCTCGATGATTTAGTCTCTGCCTTAGCCAGACAAGCTTGTCCTATATTTTCAACTACTTTGCATGACAACTGTATTTGTGATGAAATATTTTGACCTGAATTGCCACTAAATCTATATATTTCAAAATAATAACTTGTGGCCTTTCCTCTCAATGAGTCAGTAGGTAATCATATCAAAGTGTGGAGATAAAAGGATCGCTACTGGCACAACAAGAGACCTATGTCGGAGCATTGTGGGCACAACGTAACATTGATATTGAAAGTGGGTTTAGGTCCAGCCTCAAATACTCTAGACATCCATTTGCTCTTTCAGAATCAAGACTTTTAAGAAAATTGGTCTGTCTGAGAAAATGCTTGTGAATACATATTGGGTATTGTTTAAAAATTTGGGTCTTACCCCTAAAATATGGCAGTGAATGATCCATATGTGTGTAAATCACTCCAAGATCTACATAGTTTTGGGGTTGAACATTGCTATGATCTTGCAAGCTGCTTTATTAGTTTTTAATTAAGTTATCTTCTCAGCTACCTAATCAAAGTAATCATGGGTATTTCTAACCATGAAACAGATTAGGGGCTGGTGGAGGTTCACATTTATTTGACAGACCTAGCTTTTCTGGCTTTTTAGATGACAAATTAGTCTGACTTTTGCAGTGCTTTGGCGACTAATGTTCCAACTATAGTTTCTTGAATTCATAGCACCTTGTTTACCTTAATATTCTTCTTTGTTTGAATCTTTGAAGACATCTGTACATAATCTTTTCTACAGGTGTTCAGCTGTCGTCTCATCTGTAGAAAGTCCAAAGGAGGATTTGTGTTGAGCTGATCTACATCTTATCCATTTACAGTGTGCTAGAGAACATCTCTAAGAAGTTCACTGACTGATTTCTACAGCTGATATTTGAACTAGTGTAAATGAGCTTTCAAAGGCATCTGCAATGCTTCAAGAGTCCAGAATTCAGGATGTTATTTTGGCTTTTTATATCACCAGGGACATCACTAACATGAAAACTAAAAAGTATTCATGTTATGCAGCCACTCAAAAGAAGTGGTGTAAAAAAAACAAGGGTGTGATACGCATTTGCTTTTGTTTGATATTGGCCAATATTTTGTTTTTCATCCCCACCTTCTGACACATATAGCTATTCACAGAGTATGGCAGAACTGACTCCTTCATTAAACTAGTCCTGATGTTTGTACCTGATAAAGCTGGAAACCTCTTCCAAATTATATTGCATCATGTATATTTGAGATTTTTTTCCTTCACAGTGTCTCAAAATTATTTCTATAGTTCAATATCTGAATTGCAGAAGCAAGTAGAAGCTTGGTCTCCACATGTGTCTTAGTGTCTGGTGTCTGCAGCCCCAGTAAGTGAGTAAAGCAAAGAGGGTTCTCTAGGGAATCAGTTGTGGAGGTTTATGATTATTTTCCTACTTTTAATATGAAAAAGTCTTGGTTATTAAAGAGACAAAATTTTATTTGAGTACTTCTAAAACTAAGAATCCTGCTTGGTTTAAACCCATCAGAGATGAACCCTGTCTAACTGTTCCTTCAGATAGTATGAGCTCCTTTAGGTAAAGTTTTTGTTATCAAACATTTGATTCCAGTAGAGAAATTTTAAAGCTCATCTGAAAATCTATGTGGATGTGCTCACAAAAAAAAAAATCTCCATGAAAATATGGATATATGAAATCTGTTGCTTAGATATATTTATTTATGTTGAAACATTTAGCCTGTGGTCTGTTGCATGCCAAGGACAGTCAAAAATGGTTGTCTTGCCTGTTTCAAAATAAG
>NW_016690504.1:437537-438927 GCF_001604755.1 Lepidothrix coronata | reverse complement strand
GGCTCTCAGCCCCACAGAACCAGCCTGGGGAGGACCTGCTGGCCCTGTTCCCTCTCTGGGGCAGGCAGGTTGACACCTGGTGGGATCTCTTCTAGAGCCATGGAGCACAAACTCTCATCTACCTCTTGTTCTTCCTGCACTGGGTTCCCCACTTGGATTGACCGCTTTATCTCTTTCGACTCATTAAAGTTCTGTTGCATCCCAGCCTACACCTCTGTGTCATCCCTTCCCCTGCAGATGTGCTCCCAAGATGCCCAAGCAGAGCAGTGTTGACCAGGCCTGGTTCTGGGAGGGTATTTTGGGCATGTCTGTGCAGTAATTGTTAACTCTTATGGTCCTTGCCTCTGTGGACACTGCAGACACACAAGGTCAGGAGGAAGGATGTTTCTCTGGGGAGGTTAGGGGAGCATGGGGCACATGGAGAGCCTTCACTATTCCCAGAGGGAAGGATGGGAGAGTGCAGTGAGCCCTTTTCAGACACTCTCAGTTGCAGGTGAGGAAGGTGTCTACTACTCCTCCTGTTCCTCCCAGCTCTGTTGATCCTCTGCCCATAAATGTCCTCTTGACCTCAGTGGACTGTGTATGGAACAGCTGTGGGGCTACTCCTGGGACTGGTTGAAAAACTTGGGCTGTGCTAGGCCCTGGAATAGCAGCAACCCCACAGGGTCTTGAGGAGGGGATGAAAGTGGATTCCTCCTGCTCTGGATGTTGCTGTGCCAGCATGGGGAGAAAGGATCAGGCATAAAATACCTTTTGTTCCTTAAGCTGATTCTGTTCTTGTTGCTATCAGAGAGCATTGGTAGGTCTTCAGTTATCTGCTGGAATTAAATTAGGCAAATTTCTGGCCACAGCCAGGAAAAACTTGGTTTGTAACTTCTAACTAAAACAGTGGGAAACCTTCTAGTGCGTCTTCTTCCCCTACAGGAAAACAGGGGTTGAAGGTCCGTGCCTTTGGCTCACATCCACGAGACTCCTCATTTGAAGCCAGTTCCCAGAAAGGACCATTGCCTTGAGGAGAGGTGGGTTGTGAGTGTGTGCTGGTCACGGAGGAGAGAACAAACAACTAGAGCCCAAATCTGACGAGGAGCAGCTGAGGGAGCAGGGGGGGCTCAGCCTGGAGAAAAGGAGGCTCAGGGGGGACCTTCTGGCTCTGCAACTCCCTGACAGGAGGGGGGAGCTGGGGGGGGGTCGGGCTCTGCTCCCAGGGAACAAGGGACAGGGTGAGTGAAAATGGCCTTAAGTTGTGCCAGAGGAGGTTCAGGCTGGATACGGGGAAAATTTCTCCACTGAAAGGGTGGTCAAACACGGGAACAGACTGGCCAGAGCAGTGCTGGAGTCACCATGCCTGGAAGTGTTCAAAGAATATGTGGATGTGGCACTTGGGGACGTG
>NW_016690504.1:434557-437527 GCF_001604755.1 Lepidothrix coronata | reverse complement strand
AGCGGGGGGGGGGGGGGGGGGGGGGGGGGGGGGGGTCGGGCTCTGCTCCCAGGGAACAAGGGACAGGGTGAGTGAAAATGGCCTTAAGTTGTGCCAGAGGAGGTTCAGGTTGGATATTGGGGAAAATTTCTTCACTGAAAGGGTGGTCAAACACGGGAACAGACTGGCCAGAGCAGTGCTGGAGTCACCATGCCTGGAAGTGTTCAAAGAATATGTGGATGTGGCACTTGGGGACGTGGATTAGTGCTGCACTTGGCAGTGCTGGGGAAATGGTTGGACTCAACGGCCCCAGAGGTGGTTTTTCCCACCTTAGCAATTCTGTGATTCTGTGAAGTAGAGGCAGAATCATGAGCTCAACCCTTGGTGTCCCAAAGCAGAGTCTCAGGCACGAGATTTACAAAAATAAATACTTCAACAGAGTGGTACAATAGCAGGTCAGCTCGAGCTGGTGCCTCTGTCACCCAGAACAAAGAAATGCCCAGGCAACGATGCCCTTATGGCTTGTGCACCTGCCCCCCAATGCGTTGTCTTGGTCCAGTTTTTGGTCTTGGGTCTTCTAACACCTTGTTGAGGTCTTTTTCCTTGCCCATGCAGGCAGGAGCTGCTCTGATCTCACAGAGTTGCAGCCTCTGCAGGAGGCTGAACCCTCCTATCTCCTGCTTTGGCTTCTGGTGCTCCTGGAACAAGAACAGCCCCAGACATGGGATAAACATGACTGAGCACCCAAACCATCAGTGTGTTATTGTTGTAAAATGTGGGACATGTAAAATTTTCTTAAGAGAGGATGTTCTGAAGTGTTTGATCTTTGTAATACTTTCGAGCCTAATCAACAAGAAGGGAGATTTAATCCAAGAAACAGAGGGAAGTCAACAAGCTCCAAGTGATGTCTGGGTGTTAGAAAAATTATTTGTTGTTAGAGTTGCCTTGTTAAGGTTTAGGGTTGGACATGCTTCAGTGATCTCAGACTTAGGGGGAGGTTAACAAAGCTTGGGAAGAAGGATGTACCACTGATAGTGGGCACAAAGAATGCAGGATTTACATCCCACAGAAATTTGGCAGAACTCCCAAGATAAAGAAGAAACGAATAAAGCCAACTCAGCAACTGTGCTGAAATCAGCTCCAGCTGGGTAAAGGGTAATTCTGGCAGGGGCAGATCCTGACCACCTACCCAAGAAACCCACCGACCCAAAAGCACAAGAATGAGAGAATCATTAAGCAATAAATGATAGAATAGTAATTAATAAGAGAACTATGTAACTTGTAGCCAATGAACACTAATTCCTTTGTTTTCTAAAATGTATAAACAGTACAAAGTTTTGATAGTTGCTGTGCTTGATTTGTGGGATACCACTGAGCACCCAGGCTTAGGCAGCTCTGAAATAAATAATCAGTGTTTCTCTGGAGTGTGTACTTATTGGCACAAATCCAGCGTGCAACAAGTCCAATTTTTGTGGGCAACATTATCAATGTCCTTCTCATACCAACACCAAAGCACAGCGCTGTGCCAGCTACTGGGAAATTACTGAGGGAATCAACTCCACTCCAGCCAAAATAAATTGTCTTATGAGGAGCAGCCGAGGGAGCTGGCTTTGTTTAGTCTGGACAGGAGGAGGCTCAGGGAGGACCTTCTCACTCTCTAAAACTCCCTGATATCCCTGACAGGCCACTGTAGTGAGGGGGTTCAGTCTTCTACCATGCCGGCAAGTGAGAGCACCATGGCAAATGGCCTTAAGCTGAAACAGGGCAGATTCACACTAGATATTAGAAAAAACATGTTTTCACTGTTCAGGAGGTCAGGCTCATGATTAGGTTGCCCAGGGAGGTGGTGGGGTCACCATTCCTGGAGGTGTTCAAGAGGTGTCTGGCTGATGTGGTTTAGGGGTTACAGTGGCAGTACTGGGTGGACAGTTGTGTTGGAAATGATATCGCTTTCCTAAAATTTTAATTAATGGTAGCAGTTAGCTGGGTTCTTTTTTTTTTTCTTACAGACTCTTGTCAATTTGATCTTTAAATCACCGAAGCTTTGAGTTTCTCTGAACTAGCACTGATAAGCTTCAATAAATGAAGCTTGAGGGAGTTGAGGATTGAACATCTGGGGTCTTAAATTTATGATCCTTCAAAGACATGTTGGAGTAACCAGAAGGTACAGAGGGGATTAGCAAAGATATTATACCCTGAGAGTTGGAGACTGTCTAAGGAAGAATGATAAGAGGACCAAAGAATGTTGACCAAATTAGCCAGTGAATGATAGAATACTAATTAAATTATGAGCATTGTGCAAATTAGGACCAATTAATGTTAATTTGTTTGCTAAAATGTATAAATATGTGAAAAGTCTTGAAAGGGATCTATGTGACTGGGATGATTCACTACCTATCTCTGGGCAGAATAAAGTAATGTCTGGCTCACTAACACTTCAGAGGTAGTGTTGGAGCGTTGAATTTCTTCCTGACAACTTTCACAGAATTATAGAACCACAGAACCAGCTGGGTTGGAAAGGACCTCCGAGATCATCAAGTCCAACCCTTGATCCACAACCACTGTGGTTCCCAGACCATGGCACTGATGCCACATCCAGTCTAATCTTAAAAACCTCCAGGGACGGAGAATCCACTACTTCCCTGGGCAGCCCATTCCAGTGTCTGATTACCCTCTCTGTAAAGAATTTCTTTCTAATATCCAACCTAAACCTCCCCTGGCACAGCTTAAGACCCAGCCCTCTTGTCCTACTGCTGATTCCTGGGAGAAGAGACTGACCCCCACCTGGCTACAACCTTCTGTCAGGTCTCCCTTGAGCCTCCTCTTCTCCAGGCTGAGCCCCCCCAGCTCCCTCAGCCTCTCCTCACAGCACTTGTGCTCCAGTCCCTTCCCCAGCCTTGTTGCTCTTCTCTGGACCTGCTCCAGCCTCTCCAAGTCCTTCCTGAGCTGAGGGCCCAGAACTGGACACAGCACTCCAGGTGAGGCCTCACC
>NW_016690504.1:407876-434270 GCF_001604755.1 Lepidothrix coronata | reverse complement strand
TGTCCAGGTCCCTCTGCAGAGCCCTCCTGCCTTCCAGCAGATCAACACTCCCCTCCAGCTTGGTGTCATCTGCACATTTACTGATGATGGACTCCATCCCCTCATCTAAATCATCAATAAAGATATTAAACAGAACTGGGCCCAGCACTGATCCCTGGGGGACACCACTGGTGACCGGATGATGGTGACAGCCAGACTGGCTGATCTTAAAGGTCTCTTCCAACCTTGATGATTCTGACTCAAAGGACGTCCAGGGTCAGTTCAGAGCCAGCGCCCGAGCCTGCAGCTGGTCCAGTTAAAAACAACAGCACCCTGAACGTGACCCACTCTACGCGAACCCGCGCCTTCGGGCCGCACAGCCCACACTGCCCCACTCCCGCGGGGCCGGGCCGGGCCGGCCCTCATGGCGGCGTTGCCCCGGCAACCGCGGCCTGGCGGGAAGGGGAGGGCGGAGCGGCGGGAGCGCCGTAGGTACAGAGCCGGGCTGGGAGCGGACACGGACCCGCCATGGAGCTGGAGGAGGACATGGGTGAGCTCAGGGTCTGCCCGGGGGAGGCACACGGGGGGCAGTCGGCTGCGGGCAGGGCCGGGATGGGATTCACTCCCGCGGGCTCTCCCTCGGTTGTTCCAGTCCCGCTGCCGGTGGGGTCCGGCCGGCGGGAAGGGGGCAGTGAAGCGGCTCCCGCCGGGGGTTGCTGTGGATGTGTTTCCGTGCGGTGGGCACGGGGACAGGGACAAGACCCCAGTGCACGGGGCATGGCTGTGGTGCCTCTGCTCGCTTCAGCCGCCTGTAAATTGTGTCTGCTCACCTGCCCGGACGGTTCTGGGGCTGGCTGGGCTTTGGGTGTCCCCTTCACTTCACTCCCAGCGCGCTCGGTCACGTCTGATGTGGAGCCAGTTCACAGAGAGAAACCTGGAAAAATCTGTGACAAACAGTGCTTAGTCTTGTGGATTCCTTTAACTTTAACAGACAGTACTTAATCCTGTGATTAGCAGTGATAAATAATATATATCTGATATCATATATCTATCAGTGATATTTTAGCCCCGGGAATAAAATAAAGACTGTGCCCGATTTAGTCTTATGAATTCCTTTAACAGACAGTGCTCAATCCTGTGATTGCTTATCACCATAAATAATGTATATCTGATATCAGATATATATATATCAGTGGTTAATGTGTACAAGTGGCTATTTTAGCTGTGGGAACAAAGACTGTGCCTTGAGCAAGGCTGATAAGATGGTGTTTCGTGGCCGGAACAAACAGTTGGAATATGTTCAAGGAGACGAAACTGTGCTTAGGAGGTTTGTGACCTGAAAAGGATAACTGGAGGAACGAGATGTTCCCCAAAGACCCTCAAAAGGCCCCTACTCTAATGTAAGGGTGAGTAAATCCGAGAAGTGATTTAAATATGTAAAAGAATTCTCGGGAGCGTTTAGCACATACCGATGAGTTCTGATGAGTATGTATTAGTTCCCTAGATATAAACGGGTGTGTTAGGAGGAGCATTCCCCAAGCACCCTGTGCCAAAATAAACACCTGCTTTCTGATACTGAAACTACCGTGTTAGAGAGTTTTATTTTATTTTTCGGTGACAAAGCCCCTTGTGGTTGCTCTTCCAGGGGCAGCTGGGCCAGTGCAAAGGCAGTTTGATTCTCAGCTGCCCTGAGGGGCTGATGCAGGTGAGGTGCTCAGAGGCAGCAGCACAGCCCACATGGAAACTTAGAGCTGTTTTACCTCTTGCATAATCAAATCCTAAATGTCCTAAAAGCCTGAGCAACAAGAATGGCAGACCAGAAAGAATGGAGCAGCCTGGTCTGGTTCCCTGGTGTTGTATCCCATGTCTCCTGGCTGCCTCCTCCTCACTGAGAATATGGAAAGTGTGAGGTTTTATTAATATTTACATTTTAATATATTTTATAGACCAAAAAATATGGGTGGAGTCACACTGCTTCACTGTTCAGTGCTTTGATTCTTCAGTAGTTTTGCTGGTTTAGTAACTCCTCAGCTCCTAAATTATTACATGACATATTAAAAACTTCATTCTGAGTGACGTGAACTATGTTGGGCTTCCTCTGAAATGAAACTTAGTTGCCTACTGTTCTTCCTCCAGCAAAATGAGCTGTTGATGGAAAAAAAATTGGTTCAGCTCCTGAAGGTGCTGGTGGGTGTGTTGTGATCCCACTGATCCTCCTCTAGGAAGCTGGAAAAGTGCTCCTGGCTTTCCCTTGGAGTTAGGGTGCTTTCCTTCCTAATAAGGGAACTGAAAAAGTTACACTCAGTGCTACTGACTCTCCTCTGTTTTGATTGATGTTTCAGTCATGAAAACTCTGCATTTAATTAATTTGCTTATGCAAATCAGGTGCCTGCCTTAATGAGTGGTTTCAAATTAAGAGCAACTGGTTTGACTCTGTCAGACCACAACCCTGATGTGGTGGGGTGGGGTTTTCCCCCACTTGACTGTGTCAGTGATTCCTGTCTTTGTAACCAGGTGCTTTTCCCTGTGTTCTGTTCCATCAGATTTGTTGGACCCAGAGAGGTTGATCCAGTGTCCCTTTGTCAAACAGCATCAGATCCGAGCCTGCCGCTTTCCCTACCACCTTGTGAAGTGTAAGGAGGTGAGCTGGGCAGGGGCTGGGGATTCTGGGCATGGAAACGTGCCCTGTATGTTCTCATTCCTGCTGCAGTTCCTGACAAACAGCCTTGGTTAGCCTTTATTTCATAGAACTTCATGATTTGTTTAGTAACAGCTTCAGGCACCCATTAATTCACACAACACCAGTCTGGCTCTGTTGGAAGGAGACAGAGATTGCTCATGGTTAGTTCAGATTCTAGTCCCTTCCAACAGCTCACAGGGAGATCAGATACATTTTTCCACTTTCAGTATGAGAGAGGACTCGGTCACAGTTCTGTGCACCCCTCCTGGCTCCTCAGAGCAGGAGGTCTGGGATGTTGCAGTTCATTCTTCCAGTGCTGGGAATGCAGCTGCACAGCAGGGCTGGGGAGTTTTGTTTTGCTGATAACTATTTCATGGGCATCTGGCACAAACTGCATGTCCTGGGCTCAGCACATTTGGGAGAGGTTTATTCCCCTCTTTGTCTTTTATCTGGAATTTGAATACAAATTATTTCACAGGAAGCATTCCTTCTCTGTTGTCCTCATGGTTGGGTTTCTTTAAACCTTCCTGAGATTTGGGTTTTTCCTGAGACCTTTGGAAACCTGATTGTCCCTTTTTAAGTTTGCCAGTGTGTTTTTAAACCAGTAGAGCAGTGCTATGCCTTCCAGTTAAGGTGCAGTTGTAGGCTCTGTGTCCTGGTATCAATACAATTAAATCATTTTGGTGGAACTGGAGCCTTAAAAATATTAATTAACTGGTGGAAGTGGGGGCAGAGGTAAGTGGCAAGTACCAAGCATTCAGGAGGGCTGAAATTTTCTTGTTGAGCCCCTGCAGATTTTGGCAAGAGCGTGCATGTGAGCTGGGTGAACAGTGTTGGCAAGTAAATGTTCATGCAGGTTGGTTTTGTCCTGACTGATGAGCAGAGAGTTTTGACAAGTTTCCTGGTTAGGAGGATGAGGTGAGACAGTGATCACCAAGCAGACACAGTTGGTGTCTGAGTAATTAGCAGGAGAAGGGCTTTGGGTTATCTATCTGAAGATGCCACAGTGGTAAACATGTGGGTGGAGATTGTCCCTTTGGCTTGGGACAGGTTTGTGGAGCTTCCTTTGCATACCTTATGCATAAAATCCAGTTTATGCCTCCCCTTCCCTCAGCCCCCCATGGCTCTGTGCAGGACACAGTCCTGCCCCAAAGGGGACACTGCAAGATCCAACAGAGCAAGTTGGGTCCTCTTGGCTTGAACTGTGTTAGAATCCTGCAGTCATGGAATGGTTTGGGTTGGAAGGAACCTTGAAGTTCATCCAGTCCCACCCCCTGCCATGGGCAGGGACACCTTCCTCTATCCCAGGTTGCTCCAAGCCCTGTCCAACCTGGCCTTGGACACTTCCAGGGATGGGGCAGCCACAGCTTTGCTGGGCAACCTGTGCCAGGGCCTCCCCACCCTCACAGGGAAGGATTTCTTCCCAATATCCCATCCCTCTGGCACTGGGAAGCCGTTCCCTGTGTCCTGTCCCTCCATCCCTTGTCCCAAGTCCCTCCCCAGCTCTCCTGGAGCCCCTTTAGGCCCTGGAAGGGGCTCTCAGGTCTCCCTGGAGCCTCCTCTTCTCCAGGTGAACCCCCCCAGCTCTCCAGCCTAATTTCCCAGTAAACCCTCTATCACTTGGAGGAGATAATTTGCTGTAGTGACAGCTGAGCTCTGCCACTAGAACTGGTGCTTAGGATGAAATTGTTGAATGAGAATCCAGGTGGAAACTACCAACTCCTTGGCTGTTCTGAAGGGTTTAGGGAGTTTCTCTGCCTTCGTGCCTGCTTATTTAAAATACATCTGAATGGGTTACCTTTGCCTAATGTCTCTCCCTTGATGGCTTTAAAATTTGTGCTTTAAACCCCTTGCAGCCCTATCACCAGAAAACTGGAGGGAGTTGACTGAGGGTCTGTTCCACTTCAGTCAAAGGTGGCTCAGCGACTTGTGTTTGGAAGAACAATCCCTGTGGGTCTTTAGGGAGTGTCTGACATTGTGATTTCTTGTTTTGGCTTATATTTTTTTAAAGCAACACCACAAATATCCCAGTGGCTTTTTTGCCTTATGGATTAACAAGAGATAAGTGAACTTACAAGTGATGTGGCAGATGATTTTGGTTTTTCCCTTGCCCAGAGCAACCCAGAAATTGCAAAGAAATTGGCCACGTGCCCGTTCAACGCTCGTCACCTGGTGCCTCAGGGCGACCTCAGCAACCACATCATGAAGTGCAGCGACCAAGCCCTCATGGAGCAAGATGTAGGTGAGAGAACCTCCCTGCTCCCAGGTGTCTGCTCGCCCTGGGGACTGAGATTTCTTGGTGTAAGGATGAATTGTGGAATAACCAAAAAGTGGGATTCAAACTGTTGTCTGTGGTTCTGTGTGACACACCAGCCTTGGAGAAAGTTGATCTTATGTGCTTGGGTTTCTTAGGCAGTTTCTTGAGATGCTCTGAGTAGGCCTTGCACATATTTTGTTACCAGGCTTGTTGAATAGAAAGGTTTTACCAAAAGCCATGCAGGAAGTGCCTCTGGCAGGAGCTGGGATGCTTTAATGACCACAAGGATGGGCCCTTCTTCCTTCAGAGCTGATCCCCCTGTAACTCCTGCCACACTACGGAGCAGACAGAAATTTTTTATCTTCTGTAGAGCTGCACTGAGGCCAGCAGTGATGCCTGCATCCATGGCAGAAGCTTTCCCCTTTGCTCCAGCATTCCCGCTCAGAGTTTCAGGGAGCAGAGTCTTCTCTTGTTCCTTGAAAAAGGCAAACTCAAAGTTGCTGGATTTCAGCTCAGTCCCTGGCTGTCCTCAACCTGTTTGCCTTGGGCAGGGCTTCCTCTGCAGCCAAGGGATGTGTCACAGCTCGAGCCAGAGCTTCCGTGGATTTAAGGATTGGAGGTCACTGTGTTTTCTCTCTTCCCCAAGTGAGTAGGTTCTGTGAGCCCCCACAGGAGCAGGTGAAGGATGGGAGCACGTGGCAGGCACCTCCATGTGATGAAGACTGGGAAACAGGTGAGGACCTGTGCCACACTGCTGCCTCCTCTCTGGTCCTGTCCTCCACAAGGCCGGGGATGCTGCTCACTCAGGTCTCCCTTGTAGGACACCTTGGTTATGCTCATTCCTAAAAACATGGGTCTCTCCACCCAGCAGGCTTGTCTTGCTCTGGAGAACAGTCTAAAATGCTGCCATGGAGAGGGATTTCCAAGCATCCCCTCCTTCCATATAAGCTTTTGTACCGTATGTGCAGTGATGACAATGGAAACATGATAGATAACTCTTTGAGTTCCTCAGTTAAATGGCAGCAAACACATCCGTCATAGATCAACTTTTCCTCCCTTTTGAACTTGTAGAAATATGGCAGAGATTCCTGATTGCAGAATCCCAGAATGGTTTGGGTTGGAAGGGACCTTGAAGATCATCCAGTCCCACCCCCAGCCCAGGTTGCTCCAAGCCCCGTCCAACCTGGCCTTGGACACTTCCAGGGATGGGGCAGCCACAGCTTCTCTGGACAACCTGTGCCAGGGCCTCCCCACCCTCACAGGGAAGAATTTCCTCCTGATTCCCAATCTAACCTTGCCCTCTGGCAGTGGGAAGCCATTTAAGCCAATGATCTGACAGTGGTTGCTGGAGTTTCTTGGTTCTGAACCACAACATCTGTTTCCCTTCACAGAGGTGTCGGAGACCTCTAAGTCTGCTTTTGTTTGGGGTGTGCCCAACTCTGCCATAAACAGGTAGGGAATTAGACTTTGATTGCAAACAAAGCAGCATTTGTTTAGAGGAACATTGCAGCCTCCTCCCAGCCCTGCCTGGATGCTGGGCAGGAGCTGCCTTTGCTGCTGTACAGCCCTGGGAGGAGGGATGCTGGACAGCCAATATTCTTGGGCTGCTGGTTCAGTGAGACCTGCTTTCTCCTGTGCCTGGTCTGTACCAGAGAAGGAAGCCCTCAGGAGCACAGATACTGCTCCTGTGTGCCTGTGGCAGGGTGCTCTTCCTGTCCTGTGTGCAGGAACTGATGGATGTCTGGCCAGCGTGCAGGGGAGAAAGGTGCTGGCACCTTGTGGTCCCTGTGAGTCCTTGGGAGCTCCTGGAGCCTGGCAGGTGGGACCTAGGGCCTGGCCAGGTGTGCTGGTGTTGGGCCCTGTGTTTGCAGAATCCTCCCCTCCTGCCCCTTGGAAAGTGTGATCCCAGTTTGGGCTGGGGGAGCTCAGAGCTCAGTGCCCAGCTGGGAACAGAAGGAGCTGCTGTGGCTGGTTTTGCTGCTCCACCAGTGGATCGGGATCATGGGCTGGGTGTGGGATGTGGTGGCACCACCAGAGCTGCCAGAGATAGTTCAAGGTTAATCCAACAGTGGGTTCCTTTAAGGTTCAGCAAAGTCCTGCCCGTGGCAGCTCCGAGTTCTCTGTGAGCTCACCCATGATGTCCTCTCCTTCCATCAGGACTGACAGCAGCACTGTCTGCTTCCACCTCTGGGACTTTTTGGAAACCCTTTGAGTGTTTGGAGCATAGAGAGCTCTCCTCAGCACCATCCCCCACAGCCCTGCTGTAGGAAGATGCAGAAATGTGACCCAGTGCATTTGTGAGGAGTAACCAAAGTCTCTCCATTGCAGCACCACCAGTGGCCAGACCAACTCCCTGCCCTCGAGGATGAGGGCCCCTGAGACCCTCCCGTACACCCTGTCCTGCAGGGCTGTGAGTACTGACCTGTGTCACCTCCAGAGCTGGGGCAGCTCCTGCAATCTCTGCTGCTTTGTGGCTCCCATGGACAGGAGGGGTTGTATTGAACACCTACCTCTTGAGAGCAGCTTCTGAGGGAATCTGCTGCTTGGATCATCCTCTGTGTGCTTTCTTGGATGCATCCTGTGTTGTGTGTTCTCTTTCCCTGTCCTTCCCAGCCCTCCATTCCTGTGATCCAAGTTAAGGCAGCACCACTCCTTGGCCATGTTGGCTCTGTCTCTCTAAACAAGCCCCTCCACACCATCTCCATCATCCCCTTTCACCCTGCACCCTCCTCCTGACTTAAACCAAACTTTCCTTGCTTTGTGCTCTGCTCACTGTCAGGCCCAGCTAAGCCAGAACTGAGGCTGCTTAAACCAGCACTACTGGGGGGAAAAGCTCTCAAATTCCACCTGGGAAGGAGCTTCCTGTGTGGAAGTGTCCAGTGCTGAAATCACACTGACTAGTAGTTGCCAGTAGCAGCAAAGCAACAGCTTAAAGATCCTTTGAGGAATGATTGCCCTGATTCCCACTGGGAGCAGCTCCAGCCAGTGCTCTGAGGGCACTGCAGGCACGGCTCCTGCACAGGCAGGGGCTCTGCACTCACCACAGGGTTGGGCTGAATTAGCCTTGTTGCCAAGGGGACAAGTGCTGCCTCTGCAAGGGCCACTGTCCCTTGGGGGAGTGGGGGAAATTGCTGTGTCTTTCACCATCTCATGCCAAAAATGTATCTTGTCCTTTCCAGAATTTGGAGTATTAACATCTCATCCCTCTGGAAGGTGAAGGATGAAGGTGAAGGCACTTCCCAGCAGGAAGTGCCTCCCTGTCTGGGACAGGAGAGCTCCTGTAGATGACAGACCTGCTCTGGACCTGGTGGCAGGACTCTCTACACTTGGCTTTTGCTGCATAACATGTTTCTTGCAACGTTTGGACATGTGAAACTGTCCTTGGTTGCCAGAGGTTTCCCCAAGTGATTTTTTTAGTTTACCTTCAGTTGGTGACTTTGGTTACTTTTATTAAATAGATAGACTGATTAATTTACAGGGACTCAGAAACCTTTCCTACTCAAACCCAGGCCCTGTTAACACCCCCTGAACAGGAAAAACAGGCAAGTCTCTGTTGTTCCACCTGTCAAATAGCAGGTGATGATCTGGGAAGCTGTTTCTGTTTCCTCCAGAGACTGGGAAACAGCAGCAGAACCCTTTGGAAGGGGTGATGGTCTTTAAGGGGGGAAGGTGAAGAAATGGGTGATTTTAAGTAGGGGAAGTTGTGCAGAATTGGAATTCTTTTAAAATTCTGTCAAGTTCTGTCAAGGTTCTTGTTGGCAATTTAGAATAAAAACATTTTAAGTGTTCTGGGACTGCTTTTCTTGTGAGTCAGTAAGTGCTGTCCACCTTGCCTTTGTTTATTTTTTGTCACTTGGAATGAAAGTGGTGACAAATGCCAGCTGTGATTGTTTCTGGTTTGGCAGCAGTGGTTTATTTGCAGGGTTTGTGGGCCAGAGCACTACAATTTTACAGGTAAATGCCATAATTGGGCCCCATTACCCCGAGCTCCTTTAATTGCCAGTGGGTGAAAGCCTCACAGAGCCTGGTGCTCCTGCCCTTGGGGCTCACCCTTGTCTGTCCTGGGAGGGGATGAGCTCCAGGTGCTCCTGCTCCCAGGAGGGACATTGTTATCCCAGCCCTGGGAGAATCCAGTAGCCCAGCCTTTCTGGAAAGGACCAGGTGGGCTTGGAAGGTCATGGTTGTGACTTCAAACATCCCCAGGCCACAAGAACTGGGGGGACCATGAGAAGGGGCTTTGTGTGTAGGGTGGGTGCAGCCAACCTGAGACAGAGCTCTGAGATCCCATATCCCAGGGAGCTGAAATCCTGTATCCTCCTGGGCATGTCCTGCACGTGCCCCTGCCTGGGAAGGGCAGGAAGGCCATGGCTGTGGTGTTCCTGCAGTGCTTTGGGAATGCAGGGTATAAACCCCAGGGTGACCCTCCAGCATGAGGAACGTTTAAAATCCTGATATCTCTCACTGGGCTCTTGGCTCCCTCTGGGTGTTTTGTAGTTACCACAGAGTATTTTTAAAGCCTGTCCCAGGGCACCTCCAGAGTGAGAGGGAGAAGTTTGATGTGACATATTCCTGTGTTAGACCCTCAGTCTCCTGTGCTGGGCAGGTTGTGCATCACTGGAGCTTTCCCCCCATTCCCTGGAGACTGGATGTGTCCCTTGGCAGGAGCTGATGGGATGCAGAGTCACACCAATACTGGTTTTGGTTGGAAGGGACCTTAAAGCCCACCCAGTTTCACACCCTGCCACGGGCAGGGACATCTTCCACTAGCCCAGGTTGCTCCAAGCCCACTCCAACCTGGCCTTGGACAGTTCCAGGGATCCAGGGGCAGCCACAGCTTCTCTGGGCAACCTGTGCCAGGGTCTTACCACCCTCACAGGGAAATTTCTTCCTAACATCTAATCTAAATCTCTCCTCTTTTAGTTTAAAACCCTTCCCCTCCTTGTCAGTGTCTGTCTGTGTAAAAAGTCCCTCTCCTTCTTTCATTATCCCCCTCTAGGCACTGGAAGGGGATCTAAGGTCTCTCTGGAGCTTCTCTTCTCCAGGTTGAACAGCCCCATCTCTCCATCTGTTGCCACCAGTTCTCCCTTCTGGTGTATTGGGAGCGTAAACTCTCCTTGGCTTTTCCATTCTGCCCTGTGTCCTTTGCCAAGTCCTGTTCCATCTGTGCCTTGGCTTTTCTGCTCCTGCTGTAGAGATTCCATCCTGGCCCAGGGCAGCAGAGACAGCCAAGGTCTCTGACAATATCCCTGCCCTATATTTGGGGATTCTGGTACCATTTCCATTCCCAGTGGGCTGTAGTTTCTCCTGCCCATTTCCAGAACTGTGGTATGACTTATTGTTCTTCTCTGATCTCGCCACTGGTTTATTCCCCCCTCCCCCTCCTTTGCTCTTGGCCTTGCACCTCTAAGAGGAGGCACAGAAATAACCAAGAGTTGTGGAACAGGAGCCCAACGATGCCTGGGAGGAGGAGGAACAGCTCGATGCCAGGAATCCCTCGGGATGCCAGGAATCCCTCGGGACTGCAGCACCTGGAGCCGGTGAGTGCAGAGAGCTGAGGGGCTGGGGAGGGAAAGGCTTCTCACCCACAAGTTTGGGAGACAAGAGCAGGGCAGGAGCACCCTCTGCAGAGACTGGGAAACCACGACACCCTCAGGCTCACGGTGTGACTCTTGGGGTGTCCTGTGCAGGGCCGAGGGTTGGACTTGGGCGATCCTTGTGGGTCCCTCCCAAATCAGCATATCCTGGGATTCTGTGACACCTCCACCTGTGGGTTCTGTTATGGACCAGGGGAGACATTTCTCTCCCCGAGCTGAGACACCCAGCGTTGTTATTCTAGTCCTGGGTTGTGTTTTGCACTAAAGGACGTTTTTTAATCCCCCCCGCCTTGTACTCGGACATTCCGGGGTTAACATGAGGAATCAGTGTAAGGGGAGAGGCACAGAGCAGGCTTTGCTTCCCGGCCAACTCCAAACATCCTCCGGTGCTTATCTGCACTGTCTTCCTTCTAAATTAATTCTGTCCTACCCAACCATCATCTTTATCACCCATTATCTCCCTCTCGATTCTATACTGTACCCCCATTTCACGCTTTTTAACTGCTCAAATACTCACCCGATTGGTTTGTTTCAAAAGCTTTTCCCTCTCAGGTTTAATTGTCTTGATTTAACCCCACCCAGAACATCCCACAACCATTCCCTCCCTGCCCCGGCAGGGATGGGGGGGCAGGGATGGGGGGCAACGAAGGGGACAAAAGTAAAACCTGTGGGTCGAGATAAGGACTCGTTAATTAAATTTAATAATTAAAACTAT
Source organism: Lepidothrix coronata (assembly GCF_001604755.1). Taxonomy (NCBI): domain Eukaryota; kingdom Metazoa; phylum Chordata; class Aves; order Passeriformes; family Pipridae; genus Lepidothrix; species Lepidothrix coronata. The sequence continues at coordinate 423,045 of NW_016690504.1, read as the reverse complement.
TATTTTTTTATTATTATTTTTAAAAAGCAAAGGGACAGAGGAGTAAAACCCAAGAGAAACAGAGATCAAAGCCCTTCAGGGGCCCTGGAAGGGACACGGTGCAGACCCGTCCCATCTCTGCACCCCCTTCAGACCTACAGCACTGACGACTTCCTGCATTCTTTGCTGGATATTTTCTTATTTAGTAAGTGTTTTGTAGCTCTGGGGGACTGGAATTATTTCAAAACAGAAATTAATAGCAAGAGGAAGATAATCCAACCCCTTGATCTCACATTTGAAATCCACATTCTCTTTATCAACAGCCCCATTTTGCCCTCCAGGTTCTTCCTTCACTGCTCTTAACCAGAACCCAGAGAAGGGGCAGCAGGACAGGGGGTCTCCCGGCCCCCAACCTGCATCATCAGCCCCATCCCTGGGGGCCTTCGGCTCCTTTTGCTACCAAAGAATTCCTACAAGCCCCTCCCAACCCTCCCTGGCTTTGACCCCGAAGCAGCATCGATCCCACTCCGAGCTGGCCAATCCTGCTTCCACCTTCTGGGAACTACCCTTCCCCTTGAGCTGGGACAGGGCTCCTGACAGCCCCAAACTGGTCCTGCTGGTTTATCTGGGCCCCAATGTGCTGGTCAAGGTAAAAAACCTTCATCGTGGCTGAAAAAAAAATCTTTATTCACAGAATATCACATGAATCACATCATGTCCCACCCCCACTCCTTTGTGTATAAAATACTGGTAAAAAGGTTTTTTTTCCAGAGGCAAGTGAATTCCCAGAGTGTCCCCTCGTGGGAGAGCAGCTCATCCCAGAGCTGCAGCAGCAACACAAGCAAAGCCAGCAGAGCTCCAGGTCCGGCTCATTCCCCATCCCAGGGACCCCGATCCCACCCCATCCCACTGCAGTGGAGGCTTTCTGGGGTTTTACACAACACCCCTGAGAGCACTTGGCTTTCCAAGTCCACCTTGTACTTCCCGTGCAGTACAACCGTGTTTGAAGTCACGTGTCCTCAAATCCAGGTTCCCAGGGGGTTCCTCCAAGCCCCTCATCCACCTCTGGATGCAGGGGACAGCAAGGACACTTGGCTCCCCGTGCAGGGACAAGGAGACTCCAGGAGGCAAAACAAATTAACAAGGAAACATCTACTGAAATGCCAAACTGGGCTCAGAAACAGAAAAAAAATCCAGTTCCAAATATTTTATGGCTCCCACCCCAGCCCAAAAGGAAAGAGATTGGCCAGAGACCCACCTCTGTGTGAGACAAACCCTCCTACAGCAGGTCACAACCACAGAAACTTTAAACAATGACAACCCCAATCTCTGAACCCCAATCTGTCAAATCAAATGGAATTGGAGCAGTTCACAGGAGACAGAAAGAGATTTCAGGGACCTCTCACAAGTGCCCAGCTGCCCTGCCAAGTGACCTCCCAAGGGCACCACAGGAGGAATCCATCAGATTTCATACTCAGAATAAATCTAAGCTCAATTTGGATTTAAGGTTTAGATTGCAGAGCAAGATAGATGCTCTGTCACTGCCACAATTCCTCTTTTCCTTTTAATCCCCTCCTCCCTTGGGCTCAAATGAAAACCAATTCCATGCCTGCTCTGCCGAAGTGTTTCCTTGGAAAGCCTGGACAAAGAGGGAACACAGAGCAGGACACACCTCAGAGGCATCAAGCCCATGGAGAAGCCCATGGGCTGGGGCAGCTGATCTGCTCTGGGAGCTCTGTGTGGGCACAGCAGCCCAGCACAGCCCCGGGCTCACTGAAGTTCATTTTTGGAGTTATTTAAACCGTTTCTCCCAGTTTGCAAAAGGCTACATGATAAAAGCAAAGAGAGAATGCAGAACTTGTGATCTGTCACTAATCCAGAGACCCACAACCACTCCAGACAGAAAACAAGGAAGGAATTGCCAGCACAAGGCCACATCATCTGGATATGACACCTCTGTGCTGCCGCCAGACATCAGGGAATGCTCCGGACACGTTGGGATGGGAATGGACCTGAGGGGTGATCGAAATGGACGCTGCCCAAAATCCCAGGATGGCCCCTCTGACAGAACCCCCAGGCTGCAGGGAAAGCAGGGCTGGATTGGAAAGAGGCATCTCCCAGCTCGGGGTTGACCTGTGCCAGGGAACTCCCCTGAGCACACGTGTCCCAGCCAAGTGTCTGTGCCAGTAACTCCACGGGTGCAAAGGTAACCTGGAGCACACCCTGCCCAAGGATGGGGGATGTGACCATCCCAAGGCACAGAGCTTGAGGAACCACAGCTGCCTGTGACAGGCCTGTTGAGCTCATCCCACTGTCCCCATGATGTAAAGAGCAGCAGGGAGCCTGTCCCAGCTCCACGAACAATCCCACACCTCCGTGGAGCACAGGGGGACTCACCTGCTCCATCAACCCCAAAGTACCAACTCCAGAGCCCAGAACCCAAGCAGCACCTCAGGAGCACAGCCCATCCATGGGGATGTTCACCAGCATCAGGAATGTCCCCCAGTTTTGGAGGCTGGATTTGGTGGGAGGCCCAGGGATGTGCACCCGCCTGGAGGAGGCAGGAGCACAGCACTGACCTTGCCCTGGGAGCAGAGGGGCAGAGAGAGGTACCAAACACCCTGAGGTGAGCTGAGCAGCACTGCAGCCTCAGCCAGGAGATCTGTGCTGTTTGATGCTGTGTATAGAGTTAACTGAGGTTTAACTGTGCCCTAAGACCTCTCCCCACAAACCCTCCTCCTCTTCCAAGCAAATGGTGGATCTGCAGATGGAAACCCTTCACTCCCCAAGTCTTTCTGCACACTCAGGCCACAGGCCCAGGGCCACAAACCCTGGGAAGTCTCTGTGCCCTTCATGCACTGCCAAGTGCAGTTCAAGGGTCAGCTCTGGCCAGCACAGGAGAGATTCACTTGCAGCTTCCACTCTGCATCCTCCTGTCCCTGTGCCTCCAAAGGGACATTCCTGCCTTGCCTTGCTGGGCACGATATTCACTTCTGCTTCCTCTGAACCAGATCTTCAAACCTGCAGACATGAGGTGAGAGCAGTAAAGGCCAGGGGGTATTTTTACAGGGCCATTCTCAATTACAGTGTCCCCAGACACATCCAGTTCCCGATGTGCTTTCCACGTGACATGTGTCCAGGTGGGATTTGTAAACTCTGAAGTCCATGGGAAGGGCTCATCCAAAGCAGCACCCAGAGGGAAGTCCAGTCCACGTTGCTCCCAAGGACTGTGTCTCTGGCTCAGCAGCTCATGTGAGGTACTGCACCACGAGGAACATGATGACACAGGTCACTGCCATCCCCCCCAGCATCAGGAACTTGTCCTGGAAGGCGCGTTTCTCGATGAGCCTCATCACCGTGTTGGACAAGCCCAGCATGTTGGCAACATCCAGGATCTTCTTGTGGGTACCCTGAGAGCAAAAACACACCAAAGACACCATTAACCTCCTGGTCTGACACATATTCCACAGCCCAAGAATGTTTCATCTTGGGTGGTGAGGGATGGATTCTGACCATGGAACCATTTGACAGGGGGAGGCCACAGAATCCTGGAAATAGCTGCAGGTTGGGACTAATTAATTCACACACATGAACAAAGATGTGCTTAAAGACACAAAACAATCTGTCTGGACAAACACACAATAAAAAGTGTCTCAGAAAAATGCACTCCCTAGGGAGGATGGGGTCTAAAAGGAGCTCGCAGCCTGTGTGCTCCCGGGGGGAACTGCCTTGTCCCACCAGGACAAGGGACCCGTCCCTCACAGTGGCTCTGGGTCATCCTTGGCAGAACAGCCCCTTCAGGAAGCTGTAACTGGTTTCATCTCTGAGCCAGGTCAGAAGCACAGATTCCCATCACACTGCTCAACTCCGTGCTTGGACTTTGAAATAAAAACTTCAGCTTCTCTTCCCACAGTCCACTGTATCTTTGGTCTCAGAAGAGTAAAAATGTGAAAATTTGGAATTGTTTTGAACACAAACCTGACTGAAGTCAGAAAAATCTCCCTAAGGACTTTTAGATCAACAATATCAGGCACACACGCACAAACAGCTTCTCAATCCATAGAACATACAGGTTTGCAACGAAAAATGACAGAGTTTCTTCTGTTCAGGGTTGTGCAGGTACTCGGGCCCTGCACTGAAATCAGGTTGGGTCTTTCCAGTAACACATCATCACACTTTCCCCCTGCATTTCCCACACCTCACATTAACCAAATATAAAGCTTAGAAATAAAATAAAATGATAAAAAGTGAAAATTCCTCAATTCTTGCAATCATGGAACAGTGGAATTGTATAATTAGAACAGTTAAAGTGATAATCTGGGAATACTTGGTCCATACCTGTCTATTTATACCAAATAAGCACAAATTTTCAAAGAATAAAGGTATTAGAGAGTGTCCAAAGGAGGGACATGGGGATGGGGAAGGGTCTGGAGGGCCCACACGAGTGGCTGAGGGCACTTGGCTTGTTCAGCTGGAGAAGAGGAGAATGAGGGGGTCTGGAGGGGCAGCTCCAATCTCTGCTCTCTGTGAGCAGGGACAGGACCCAGGGAAGGGCTGGAGCTGTGCCAGGGAGGGTCAGGTTGGATCTCAGGGAAAGGTCCTTCCCCCAGAGGGTGGTTGGCACTGACCAGGCTCCCCAGGGCAGTGGGCACGGCCCCAAGGCTGCCAGAGCTCCAGGAGGGTTTGGACAACACTCTGAGGGACAGGGTGGGATTGTTGGGGTGTCTGTGCAGGGCCAGGGGTTGGACTGGATGACCCTTGGGGGTCCTTTCCCATTCAGGATAGTCCACGATTCCACATTAACCTATTCCCCTCTGTAACTGTCTCTTACAGCAGCTGCTTCTGCCAGATGTTATCAGGCAACAAAGCCCTGTCAGTGTATGAAAAGCTGGGTAAGGGGAAAAGGAACATAAACAGATGTTTCCTCACCTGTTGAGGAAGAGGAAATATCCCCCTGAAAACACAAGGACACAATGGCCCCAAAGCACAGACCTTGGGCAGAGACCCCCACCAGTTCCCTGCTGCAGAGCTCCCCCAGGGCACAGGCTGCCAGGGGAGACAGGGCACAGCTCCCTACAGGAGCCCCATGGGATCCCACAGGAGCAGAACCCCTTTCTACCCCCCAGTCCTGCCCCCAGACAACCCAGTGACAACATTCCTCTGCAATGAATGAACACCCCACCAAGTTTTCTTCGAGTTGTTCTAGTAATTGACTCCGTATAAAAACTAATCTCTATTCAGTGAACAAGTGACCTGATCCAAGAAGCCAAATCTCATCTTGGAAAGGACCTGGCCCCAAACTCTGCTTTAATGCCTGCAGGTGACATCTGTGGTGCAGGGACTGCTCACCAGAGTAGGGAGCAGAAAAGGAGCTCCAGCCCTGCTTTATCCCCCATGCTGGTCCTGTCCAGGGCTTTGGGAGAACCACGAACCTGGAATTCTGTGACCAGGACAGCAAAGTGCCCGTGTGTGCAGCTCAGCTCCCTGAGTGTGAGCTGCAGTGCAGGCCAGGCTGTCACTGCCTGTGACACCAGGGACATTTGATTCCTGACCAAAACAGGAATTCATGTCACTGAAAATGCCTAAATCCTCTGGCAGATACATCCCAAGACAGACAACAGCAGTTATCCCCATCAGAAGATGACTACAACACACAAAAGGATTTCCCCACATTTTTCAGAAATTCAGTTTCTCCCCACACAAATTAAAAAAGTTTTTCTATCTTTGAGCTGTTCACTCAAAATATAACATCACTTTGAAGAGCCTTTAAGATAAAAGGCAAATATTTGCTCTTTAGAGACTTGCAGAAATACAGCTGAAATGAGCAGTGTCTGGGGAGGGAGGGATGTTGAGGTGCATTATCTTTATTCCTGAGGTACATTATCTTCATTACTGAGGAGCATTACTTCTATCACTAATCTCACACACAAGTGCTTTACAGCAGCTCTGAGTGATGTTCATCTGAACCAACACCTGCCAGCCAGTTCCTGCCCCTTCTGAACTGAACTAAAACCAACAACCAACCAAAGGAAAACAAACATAAGGGAATAAAACACAAGATTCAGCACTCCAGATACTGCCCTGCAGGGGAAGGCCAGCCAGGCCCGGAAAGACCTTAAAGATATTACTAAAAGGATGATAAAATGTAAAGATTTCAGGTTGTTTAAATGAAGTCTGGGCCTTTCCAGCACCCTCAGCTCGAAGCAACGCATGGATTGATTCTACAAAGGCTGGTCATCATAAACACAGAAAAACGTGGGGTCTTTGGTAAAAAACAATGCCCCACCTTTAAGGTGACTCTCTGGTCCCTCAGGCCCTGCAGGATGTTGGTGCCACTGCCAATAAGCTCATCCATGCCTCGGTGGGCACTCTGCAGGGACTCGTTATACTGCAGGGTTTCGTCGATCGGGATGGTGGTGGCAGAGTCCTGTGGGGAAAGGCAGGGACTCGGTTACCTGCTCACTCACACTGCCCACACCCAGCACACACCCCCCTGCAACACCCCAAGGGCTGGGGGGACTGGCTGCAAAACAGCTTTTCCATCAGGATATTTAACACAACACTGAGTGAAAACAATTTAGAGAAGACAGGGAGGAAGCCGAAGGGCAAAGCTGATCAGTTGCTCCACTGCAATTCCATCTCAAGGATAAAGGGATTAAAAGCAGAGAATTTTTATAATCTCATTCTATGAATCTTTATGATCTCAGTTTATGATTTATGTAGGAAAGGGTTATTGCAAGACAGAACATCAAAGCTACAGAAGGTGTTTAACAAGAAGTCATTTGATCACTGCAAGTGAAAGATTTGTGGAACATTTCCCACCATGTCTCTGAGCGACAAAAGGCCTGAAAAACCCAATGTTTGGAGATGATATTCCAAGTACTTATGACATGGCAGTGAGGGTGAACAGACATGGGCCTGGTTCCCTGAGCTCTGGCTCACTCATCACCCAGGGCCTCAGAGAAAAAAAATAATTAAAAATTTACATTTTTCACATTTTTTCCAGAAAAGATGCATTTGCTCAACAAGGAACTAGGAATCTTGAAATGGACATAATGGGATAGAGCTCTAATCTGGACTGCACAAGTGGGCAGAGGATGCGATCACTTGTTTCTGTCAAAGGCCCCCAGTTCAATCTTCTCTCTCTTCCAGAGAGCAAGGAAATGGCTCATCACTCCCACACTGGTTTAGAGCAGGAATGGTGACACTGGTAAGTGTGGGAACACTGATCCCTGCTCCCAGGGACTCAGAACAAGAAGGGCCCAGAGGCAGAATTCCTGTCTGCAGCATGTGCCTGTGAGCTGCAGGTCACACCCAGGGTACCCAGGGAATGTGCTCTGAGCAGGATCTCCAGTTCAAACCCCCGAGGTGGGTGTGAAGATGCCCTGCAGGATCCAGTGCAGGGGCTGCAGTGCCCAGGCTGACTGTGAGAGAAGGAGAGCCAAGGACAGTGCCAGAGCCAAGGACAGTGCCAGAGCCACGAGGGCCTGGGGAAGAGGCTGTGCCAGGACACACACACTGACCCACTGCTCAGGAAGCACCAGGGCTGACACAAGTCTGGGAGCAGAAGCACTTGGATTGGCATTTAATGGCTCTTGTTCCACAGATTTAATGACCTTCAAATCAGCAGGGATTTCATTTCCTACACAAGGGGCTCTTTTCAGACACTATTAGGCAGCAATGAAAATGTGGGAGTAGATTTGTGACCCCCCTCCCAAGGAGATGAGATGGCACCACAAGAGCTTTGATTTGCTCTTTGGGGTTTTCTCCAGAATGGTACAGGGCAGGCTTTGAAGACCACTTTAAACTCTGAATTAAGCCAAATGTTCAGAACAGCTTCCAAAAACTGTTCTGGATGTCACAGTGACTTCCTGAGGATGCCCCAACACTCAGTTGACATTGCCATTTAATAGAATAGGGGAGTTATGAATATGAACTGTGTAACTTCTAACCAAAATAAGCCAACAACTGACAAATAAATCCTCATTTTCCTATTAAAATGTCACTTTAAAGTCACATTTTTGTAGCAAGGTAAAAAGAAATACAAAATAATCATGTGTTTTCTTTCCTTTGAGACACATTTCAAGATCTAAAGGAGGAAAAAAAAACAGTTTGCTCTATATTTTGCATCTGTAAGCCAGCTATTGCTCTTTAAAACTGTTCCTCTAACACACGTTTTAACAACGAATTTTCCTGTAGGAAAACTTGTCCCTATTTGCAGAGGAACACCAAAGTGTTTAAAAATAAATCAGGTTTCAAATCCCAGTGTTCCTTTCTAGCCTTGTTTAACATTTTGAAATAGCCAACAAAATACCAGACATCATCTTTCTGGCAGGCTGTGAGAAGTGCATGGAACTGCCCAAATCTCAAGCAAAGAGGATCCCCCACATTCATTCTTCCTGGCCCTAACAGTGACTGACAACACAGATACTGAATGCTACGGAAGGTGCCTTTAACAAAAAAGGGAAGAAAAAACTTTTAAAAATAATAATGATTAAAAAAACCCCAAAAAAACAAAAAACCACAAAACAAAACACAAAGACCCCCAAACAAAACCAAGACTAACTTTTCAGCTGCAGAAAAGTGAAATCTGAAAGTGAACCTACATTACTCAGAGCGAAACTCCTCCAGGAATTTGCACCGAGGGGACTTCCCAGCAGAGGAACTAAGAATTAGCATGAACAGGTGGAACATGTTCATGTTATTACAAACTTTTGACTCATTTCTAGGCAAAAAGCAATGGTTTTGTCCCAGCTGTGTGATTTGTATTTGGATAAGTAGCAGTTTGCTGACATCTACTGTCAGCAGGGTGTATAAAGTCAGGCTTTTCACAGATCTCAGGATTTGACACAAATCCAAGTAAAATGTACCCTCATTCACCCTTTTGCAACTGCCCTATAAAGCCAGGTGGGACTGCACTGGATAAAACAGGAGCAGCAGCTTCTGGAGTCTTTTCCTGCTGTGTCCTCACAGCCATGTGAGAGCTGTACTTTATCCCTACATTGTTATCCTTCTCTGCCTTTACTGACACAGCAGCATCCAACTGCCTGAAGCTGCTCTGCCAGCCTGCAGCTCCTGGAGCACAGAGAGGTGAACCACACGTGTCTCCACCGAGGTGAACACACATATTTACATTGGTGGTGAAGGTCCTGGCCAGCAGCTCCTCCCGCTGCCGCTCCTGCTGCTCCCGCAGGTACCGCCGGTGCTGGAAGTTCCTCAGGGCCGTCTGCAGGTGCTGCACATCATACTTCAGCTGGTCCACCCTCCTGGAAAGGACCAACAGCAGGGTGAAAACACTGCTCTGTGCTGCTGGTTCTCACAAGGACAATGCAGCATTACCAGGTAACACGGACTGATGGGTTCTACTTCTCCAGAAGGACGCAGGACGTTCGATACCAGGCCAAAATTCCACACTCACGTCTTCCCTGCCTCGCTTTTCTACCAAATAGGTGATGATTTAACAAGTGATTATTTATTTTAATCAATTATTTAGCCTCCAGGCTAACAACAGAATGTGAAGCAGAATTCCTGAGCTGTCTCAAAGTATTTCTGACATTTAACAGCTTGCTTTGAGCAAAAAAGTGCAATAAATACACAGGAGAGCTAATGGGCAGTCTCAGCCATCCTATCCCATCACTAGTCTCTTCAGGAGTTATACATATCTATTTCTCATATAAAACAGATTTGGAAAGATGGCAGGTTTTCTATTTTATGATCCTCATTCACACAAAAGATGAAGCTTTCAAGCTTCATTAATTAGCACCATGTTCTTAAGTTTGAATATTTATTAAAAGAAGATTGAAAGTCAGTGGGCAAAACAGGAGACACCGCAGACATCTCCACTGGGCTGAAACAAATCCTGTCCAGAACTCCTGATCACATGTTTGATAATGTTTAATGTTTGATTACCATACTAGATAACTGATTACCTCGATTATCAGACTATCCTGGTCTGGTGGAAGGTGTCCCTGCCCATGGCAGGGAGTTGGAACCAGAAGATCTTTAAGGTCCCTTCCAACCCAAATGAGATTCTATAAAGAAATTCATGACTACTTCACATACTGACCTCTATAACACATGAAATCTACCCCTACTGTCTACAAGGGTGTTTTGGGACATCAATAATTGAATCACAGAATTAATTAAGAACAGCAATTCCTGATGTCTGTGGTCCAACCAAACCAGTGCTCACTTTAGAAATCTCATTTTAGTCACCAACAGCCAGGACAGTGGTCCAGAGAAAATGACACCACCTGAAGGAATGTTACTCCCTACATCCACAAATGCATTAAAACCAAATATCATACAAAGTGGAATTTTATTTAAGCCTCCAAGTGGATGTTCTGCTCATCTGAGAACAGAGCCACAACTCCAGCTCCACCACCAGTCTGGACTTGAGGATCTCTGAGGTCTTTTCCAACCTTAATCATTCTGTGGTTAAATGCAGGAAAGCAATTTTGTCTCTGTGCCTCAACTCTGCTACTGCAGAGCACAGAGTAAGTTATGCAGAGTACAAAAGCTTCATACAAATCAAAAGGCAAAGGACTTCAATAAATTTAATTAAAATAATTACAAAGACTCCCCTGCCCAATCAGAGCCAGGCAGGTGAACTCACAGCTTGGCATTCTGCCTCTTGTTGGGAGGTTCTTTGCTGGACAGGATTTCCAGGCGTTCCAAGTTGCTGAATATGTTGTCTATTCTTGCTTGGATCTCGTTTTCCACTACTGCAAGGAAATAAAAACATCATTTGATTTGAATTAAAGAACTGCAGTCTGATGAAGGGAAAAGCTCAACAGCATTCAAAGCTGTACGTAAAACCTGAGAGATGCAAATCCTTACTGGATGAAAATCAGATAACAGAACTATAAATATCATGAAATACCACTTCTTTAGCTCAGTAATTTGACACTCTCACCTTTCCCCCCCTCAGAGAAGGCAGCTAGGAAAACCCCATTCAGCAGAACCCAGAAAAGCAAAGAGCACACATGACCCTGTTCTTTGCCCCTGGATCTCCCACAATTAAAGAGTAACAAACACATCTACACACACAAATCAAATTGTCCTAATTCTTCTCTCCATCATTTACTGCAGCTAAACTCAACAGAAGAGCACCCAGGAGAGCAGACAGACAGTTACAGCAGCTTTTCTTAGACCAAACAACACTATTACAGGATTTTTTGAGCAAGGAGGGACTATTTGCTCAAAGTTGGAAAAGGCAAACTACAAGTTTGATTTCCTGGCCCCTATTCCTGCTCCTCAGCCACAGATAATCCTTTTCCCATAAATTCTGAAATACACACTAATATCCACAGCACTATCTGTATCTTTATATATGTATAAATAATCAGTATGTTCATTTACTGACCATGTAAGATGTACATAATCCTATCTCTTGAAAAGGTCTCAAGCAGCAGAAGCAAGATAGGAAATCATATTCATTTTCAAAATCACACCCAGGGAACAGCAGTCTGGGAATTCTGGCAGTGTAGGCAGAGTAGCACAATTACCACGAAAACCAGAATCAGGATTTAAAGTTGTTATTTTTGGCTTGGATAGTAATCACAACCCTTTTTAGTGTAAAGTCATACTTCACAAGAATATTGAGAGTAATAGAAGTCAATGGACATGTAATAAATGCATCCAGTCAGAGCAGTGTCCTTTCACTCAGGAGTTCCTGGTGAAGCTCATTATTAGTGACTCAAGCAGGAATTAAGGCTTCAACCACAGGTCCAAAATACATGGGCCCATTCTGCACTGGGGTAAAAAGTCCTGCCACACATATCAGAGCATTTTATTATCAGAGTCATTTATGAGCACAGGGTTATAGTCCAGATTCACTGAGGCAATTTCAGACCTAATGGTTCTGCACATTTCCCACAAGCAGATGGAATCACAGGTTCTGACTCTGATACAGCAGGAATTGTCAGAATCATCCTGCTTGAATCCCAGCCTTTTCCCCAGAAGCAGCACTGAGCATCTTCAGGGGAAGGCTGTAGTTGGTGGATGCTGAGGGAATACCAACAGCAGAGCAGGCACAGCCACACCCCTCACTTTTTGGGTTCTAACAAACCAGCCCAGTAATGCTGTGGATGTGCAGCTCTGCCCACATCAAGCTGTTTATTAATTGCACCTCCACGAGGGCAGTGATGGGGGCTTTTAACCCAGTTATGGTGCACGGCCTCCAAACACACCCTGACCACGAGTTCCAAAATCCAACAGCACCGAAACTCTGGAACTCCCACATCAGGACATTACAGAGGCACCCACAGTGAGCACTATTTGTCAGTTAAGGGATTTCAACAGGAGGATGATTTGAAGAAAATTCTTGTTCCATCTTTTTCCGCTCTGTCCTTCTTACAAAACATCACCTTACTGAAGTTAAACACCAAAATAATTGTAACGTATTCCAAACTGGTGCTGTGTCTCCAGCTGATCACAATGACTCAAGAGCCAAATTTGTCCCAATAATGATTGCAAATACAAAGATAAAGCTCCCAAGCTAAGTCAGCTCAGTCCCTGGGTGGGACTCTCCTCACTAAGAACTACTCACAGTGTACTGACTCCTTGTCTGAAGTCTCCAGGCGCCCCATGTACGACTGCACCTCATGGACCTGCCTGTCAGGAGACAGAGGAAATGCAGTCAGGGACAGCTACAAAGTCATTTTTCAGTTTTCAGCTTCCTTTATTGAAAAGTACTTTTCAGAACAGAGCAGGAATCAGCACCAGTGTTCAGTGCAGACAGCCCATCACTGACCACCAACACAGGTCCACTCCACGAGCACTGCAGAGTAACTTCATTTAAGCACAGAAATCAAGGTGAAGATTATGAAAAGCACAAAACAGCTTTTCTACAAGAAACAGCTGTTCTGCCTGGAGGTGACAGTGGGGAGATACCTGAGAGCACAATGGCACAGAAGGTGAATAAGGAATGGTTTTCACTGTCCTACAACATATAAACTCAGAGGCATCAAGTGAAGTTAAAAGCTTAAAATTATAAGAAAGTACTGCTGCTGGACAAGCAGTGGCAAACGGAAACAAAGAAAAAATACTAATGGTTGCCAAATTCTTCTGTTTCAAAGCCCCAAGCCTCACATTTCTGGGAGACTGGGACAACATTACACCAAAGTATTCCATATATTTGTCCATTTTTTACTGTGTTTCCCAGAGATCTGCAGTTGGGCAATGCTGAAACAGTCCTGACCAGAGAGACCTGCAGCCAAACTTGGTGTGACCAGTCTCACAGCTGGTCACTATTCAACTTCAATAAAGGCACTTCATTGATGGTTTTGATTAAACTTGATATTTACAAAAATATCATGACCTTTTTTAAAAACGAATTTTAAGAGACCAGAATCTTGGTCATGTTAGTGGTTCTTTCATCTGATAACCAAAGCACAAATGTTTCTGAAGCCAGACTTTGGAAACCAACTTACAGAGCACTAAAACATTTGTTCTTCAGTTATTAGATTTTTAAATAACTCTCAGAGCTGCCTTCTGAACCCTGACTCTGTGCTGCTGAAGAGGGGATGTCCCAAGTACAGCAATGCTTGGAATTAACTACAGAACCAATTCAACACCCAGTACCCTGCAATCCCACACTTGTTCTATAGTTTTGTTTTCAACCAGTTCAATTATCACCCCACCTCCCTTAAAAGAGCTCCAGAAAGCAGCAAATTACCACAGAAATTTGGAATATTGGATTAAACATGTCCTTCATCCTCTTTCACACAGAATCACAGAAAATTCTGAGTAGGAAGGGACCTGTGAGTTATTCCATATGGAGTAACAACAGAGCTGCAAGATTTTTTTGCCTCATTTTGCAATTTTCACACCACTCCTCCCTCCACAGATGGGCATTATCCATGAAGTGTGGGATTTATCCTCAAGGAGCTTCCACAGGTGGTTCAAACTGCAGCAGCAGGACACCTCAAACCCTACTGCCCCAAAAACCAATATGAACGAGCATCCCTTAAATGAACGCACATTAATTAACAGAGAATAATTAATAATTAATTAAGAGGTCCCCCGTGGCCCGGGCTGAGCCCTTCAGGGCTGACGTGGAGGCAGCTCCTGGGAACTTCGAAATGCTTGATCTTGTAGTATGGACTTGAATGCTTTACAGAACACAGGCCTTTCCTGATTTCTCAACACCCCCACACCCCTCACACACTCGTTGCTGTGCTGGTACAGCCCTTCAGAGCTGCCAGAGCCCTGCTTCCCCTCACGCACTCGCTGGTTGCTGGCACACCCCCACAGCACTCACGCACCTCTTGTTGTGCCGGTACAGCCCCTCACACCCCTTGTTCCCCCTCACTCACTCCCTGGTTTGCTGGTACAGCCTCTCACCCCTCACGAACTTGTTCCTGTGCTGGTACAGCCCCTCCTGTTTCCCCTCACGCACTTGGTGTGCTGGTACAGCCCCTCTCCCCCTCACGCACTTGTTGGTGTGCTGGTACAGCCCCTCTCCCCCTCACGCACTTGTTGGTGTGCTGGTACAGCCCCTCTCCCCCTCACGCACTTGTTGGTGTGCTGGTACAGCCCCTCTCCCCCTCACGCACTTGTTGGTGTGCTGGTACAGCCCCTCTCCCCCTCACGCACTTGTTGGTGTGCTGGTACAGCCCCTCTCCCCCTCACGCACTTGTTGGTGTGCTGGTACAGCCCCTCTCCCCCTCACGCATTTGTCGGTGTGCTGGCACAACCCCCGTTTCCCCTCACGCACTTGTTGGTGTGCTGGTACAGCCCCTCCATCCCGCTCGCGCGCCGCTCCCCGCACACGTCGCCCTCCGGCCGCTTCCGCTCCCGCCGCTTCCGCTTCCGGCCCCGCCTGCTCCTCCCTCCGCCCCTGCCGCCGCCGCCGCCAGGGGGCGCTGCAGGACCGGCGGGAGCCGTGAGGGCGGGGGGGAGCGGGCTCGGTCGGGAATTTACGTCCTTCCAGAAATTCCAATTCCGGGGCTCTCCAAGGCAGCCGCAGCTCAAAGCTGCTGCTTCAGACGCGCACCACGCTCAGCGGAGGTGGTGTGAGCCGAGAGAGCTGCCTTGGGGCCGTGGAACTGTGTCCCCTGCGTGGCGTCATGTTCCCAGCCACGGACACCTTCCACCAGCCCAAGTTGCTCCAAGCCCCGGCCAACCTGGCCTTGGACACTTCCAGGGATCCAGGGGCAGCCACAGCTTCTCTGGGCAACCTGTGCCA